>NC_133651.1:221972747-222272747 GCF_009905375.1 Apium graveolens | reverse complement strand
TTAAATTATGATTCTGTAAATTCTGATGACTTAAATCCTGATCCTGTAAGTTCTGACGGGTTAAATTCTGATGTCATTGAAACTGTGGTAACTACTCCAAGGGAAAATACACCTGTTCAGGGGGAGCAAGCTAAAGATCCTACCACAACTCAAGACTCTCAAGAAGCATCAGAACCTGCCACTGGCTCTTCAAGTTCTGATTTATCAAGTTCTGATGAGCCAAATTTTGATAATTATGGAAACTCTGATTCTTTAAATCCTGAAGGATCCAACTCAAATTCTGAAGTCTCAGAGAGCATAACTACAAGGGGAGCATCATAAAATGCTGATGGAGACAGCATGGATCATGGGACTTTAGCTCAATTTCTTCTGGAAAGTGGATTTAACAGAGGAACAATTGATAAAACATTGTTCTATCTCAACCATGGAAAGGACTTAATTTTGGTACAGATATATGTTGATGATATCATATTTGGTTCTACAAGATGCCAAACTCTGTGAAAGGTTTGCAAAGCTAATGCAGTCAAGATATCAAAAGAGTATGATGGGAGAACTTAGCTATTTTCTGGGACTTCAAGTCTAGCAAAATGAAGAAGGTACTTTCATCAATCAATCAAAGTACACCAGAAATTTACTAAAGAAATTTAGAATGCAAGATTGTTCAACTACATCCACTCTCATGGCCACTGCAACCAAATTAGATAAAGATATTGGATCATCAGTAGATATTACTAACTACAGAGGTATGATTGGCTCTTTACTCTATTTAACTGCAAGTAGACCTGATATCATGTATGTTACCTATCTTTGTGCAAGATTTCAGGCTGATCCAAGAGAACCTCATCTAATAGCTGTGAAAAGAATTTTCAAGTACCTGAAAAGGTACAGCTGATCTAGGATTGTGGTATCCTAGAGAATCAGATTTTAAGGATGAACCACATGCTTGATGACCCTCACTTATCTGAAAAAAGAAAAGAAAAGAAAATTGAATTCAGGTACTTCTTTGAGATCTAGAGTAAATATGTGGAAGGGAAGATCCAAGTGCATTGTTGGTATTAAGTTATACGAATTAGAAAAGTAAATAAATTTTTCTTGGTGACTTTTCACATTCTCTGATTACTGGAGAAATACTCTGATAATAGCATAAATTCTGATAGTAGTTGTGACTCACTTACATTGAGAAGCCACTATAAAAAGGAATTTCAAAAGATGCATAAAATGAGCACAAACAGTTGAGGTGAACTCTTGCATAAATTTGTTCTATAGTAGACTTCATAATTAATGACCGATTTTAAGCACTTTTCTTAGTTATGCCTTATTTCTAAGATGTACTGAAGTTTATCAAACTTTAATCTTTATCTGATATTTTTTTAAATGCACACACTCTCACTCCGTATGAATAATGAAAATTACTGTGGTGATTAAGTTATTTTAGATAAATAGTTAAGTGTCATTTGCATAAATTCTGAGGACAAGTTCTAATGGAAGTTTTGATGCTCAAACTCTGAAGAAACAAGTCAGTATTTGTATGAAGAATCACAGAAATAAACATCCACTTTTTGAGTACAGAAGCCATGTTCTGATGACCGTTAAAATTTGATAATAGTCAAGTTCTGATATTAAATCCTAATGGAAACTCGGATGCTTACGTGGCATTATTTATTTACCTGACTTATTTGTGGTAATACTGAACGGTCATATTTTATCTAAATATAATTAGGTGAGATAAAAATAGTCATAATCATTTAGTTAGTGGGAAGCGTGTTTTACTTGAAACACTGCATGTGCACATTTATTACTGCTTATTTCCCGTGCCCACTAATAATGTTTTGACTAATGACATGCTGCCAGATGTCTAAAGTCTGTTCTGCTTCAATCATAACAGTTGTCAAATAGAGAGTATAAATATGGGAGTTAAAAGATATTATAATCTTTTACCTACTTTTCTTTCTCTAATCTCTCTTATTTTCTCTCTCTCTAATATTCTCTGAAACTAGTTTCTTACAGGCCTTTTATCAAACACCTTGTGTACACTCTATTTTCTCACTTATTTATTATAGAAATGGCACCAAAAGACATTGTTTTTAATGGAGCTAAGTTTTTTCCTAACAACTACTTAGCTATTCTCAACAAGAATGAAGCACCATCAGAACTTCACTTCATCCAAGATTTTCTATCTGGAAGTGAGATTGGGTATCCTTTGACCCAACCTAAAGCAATCTTATAATGATGGTGGTGCTAATGGGTCCCCAAGCATCATATTTACAACAGGGGAGGATGTCCATGTGGTGACTTTGGCCACAGTTCGACAAGCACTCCATCTGCCAAAAAACTGTGTTTACAGTTCACCAGTTGAGGAGCCTTCTCTTCAACAGATGATGGCCAATCTGGGCTATGAGAAGTCTTTGGCAAAGCTGGTTCAATTGAAGAAACCTCACATCAGGAGGGAATGGAGTTTCTTCTTTGACTGCATCACAAAGGCCTTTGCCAACAAGTGCTTCAATTTTGATACAATACCCATAATGAGTCAACAAATCGGGTATGCTCTCTTGAATCAAACGCATTTTGATTATGCAAATGCTGTTTTAGGATTCATAGGTGATAAGATGACAGAAGATAGAAATACAGTCTATTTTGCTAGATTCTGTCAGCTTATTTACAGTTTTTGTTGCTCTGATGCACCCCAACTAGCAAGTGAGTTTATTGACCATTTAAACTTGCTAAGAGAGCATTTACTGACTTATTATCTACTGATAATAAAAAAACCCTAAGATCCCTTCAAATTCCACAATCAGTCAAATAGTTTTTAGTAGGGGTGAGCGCGGTGCGGGCGGTGCGGTTTTTTCCTCAAACCGCAAACCAAACCGCACATGCGGTTTGCTCAAATTTCCAAACCGCACCGCGTACCCTCGAAAACCGCATAAACCACACCACGAAAATGCGGTGCGGTGTGGTGCGGTTCACTGCGGTTTATACTTTACAAGTTCAAAAAAATTAAATAAATACAAAACTTAACTTTAATCAAATTTCCGAAAATAGTTTTGATCAATCAGAATGCAACATCTTAGTTCACTAGTATAAATACTTGGATTTTGTTTTCCTAGTGAAGAAATACAAACAAGATATTGTGTAGTCTATTTTTTATTTGTCAGAAGATCGTGTGGTCCATTTGAATTCCTTAATAAATTTAACATATAATTCTAACTCAATAAGGATGCTATGGCCATCTGGTGAAATTCAGTTTAACTAAGAACATAAAATGGTTCTTTATATTACCCGATAGGAATATAAGTGTATATATGTATATATATATATAAACATATATATATATATATATATTTATAATATAATAAATATTGCGGTGCAGTTTGAACCGTATTTCAGAAATTTAAAACCACAACTCGCACCGCACCGCGCGGTTTATTAAAAATTCAAATCGCAACCGCACCACGAAAATTAAAAACCGCATTTAGCGGTGTGGTTTGGTGCGATGCGGGCAGTTTTTGCGGTTTGTGCGGTTTTCTGCTCACCCCTAGTTTTTAGTAAACTCTGACCCAGCCACATACACTGCTAAATATCCTGATGTCCAACCAACCCAACCTCCATCAGCACCTCCAACCACTACACAACCAACCACCTCTAAACCTCAACCAACTCAACCTACCATCAGAACATACTTCCAACCAGCTCAATCCTCACAACAACAACCATCAGCACCTACCATCAGACCTTTATCTTCCAGGCCTAAGAGGGCAAAGTCTGTTCCTCAACCTCCACCAAAAAGAAGGAAGATGATTCTAAGGGATGAGTCGGATGATGAAGAATCACAGGTTCATGCATCAGAACTTGAGACTGAAGAAGCTGAAAGGTCAACCCATCAGAATTTAGATGAAGCTGTGGGTTCAGGTAATTTGAAGAGGAAAACTGTAAGTTCTAATGCAGATCAAGCAACTCCTTCACTATCAAGGAGATTAAAGAAAATGAGGGCAGGAAGGCACATGGCTAAGCCTCCATCTGAGGATACTACTGAAGCTGAGGAAGGGGATCAGGAATCTCTAATCTCAAAGCCAATTGTGATTGAATCTTTGCCACCTCCTACTCAGGCTGAAGACACTGTTCTGGATACAGTGATCACACCTCCTGTCTCTCCAATTCATAAAAATGTAACAGTTGAAGATTCAGGATTAAGTCCTGAAATTGACATTTACAAGCTGATTATTCCAACTGTGCTCTATCTTGAAGCTCCTACAGCAGCTCAGCCATCTACAGTCAATTCTCCTATTCTACAGGCTGAGATACCAACAACTCCTATTCTGGAGATAAATTCTGATGATCAGAATTTAGATAAAGTTGTTCCAGAATCTCCAGTTGCCTCACATACTCTTGTACTGTCAGAGGATAATGAGTCTTCTTTCAGTTCTGAAGACAGTGCTCCAGTTAATACTCCAGCTCCTATTCTTGGAAAGGAGGCATTGATCCAAAAATTTATTGAACAGGATGCTCCTATTCCTTGGGAAGAAACTCACAGAGGTGTTGAGTGGACCAAGAAGTCGAATGAAACTGATTTCATTCCAAGCTCCAAAGTACTGACAGTCCATATTGGAAAAGCTAATGAGTTGCTTACAAATTCTGATTTCAAGACACAACTCAAAGTACAGCTCTATCTACTAAAAATCTTCAAGGTCTACACTCTCAAACTCATGCCAAGGTTGATAAACTTCTTGAGTCAGCTGAAAATCTAGATATGACTCTCAAGTTAGACAAGTCAAGACTTATCAGACCTATACATGAGAAGGTTGAAGCAATTGAGAAAGTTCAGGAGAAGCAACAGGCCCAAATTACTGAGGTCATGTAGAATCAAGCTTCTCAAAAAGCTCAACTGGATGAAATTCAATCTTCAGTAAAACTTCTTCTCTCTCTTCTACTACCTGATGATGCCAAAAAGGGGGAGAAGATAGTTAAGTCCAAATTCTCTAATACTCAGATACTGAAGAAAAGGGATAATAATGAATATGACTAGGGAAACCCTAGCAAGGGTCAAGGTCAAGGGCAAAGCAGCAAGGTTTCTTCTAGGAAACTAATTACTGATGCAAGCAAATCTTCTACTTAAAAGAAGACAAGTTCTGAAGCTGCTCAAACTCAAAATCTGATAGCAAGTGCTGATAATCAAAGTCTGATATCAAGTTTTGATGAGCAAAGTCTGATGACAAAGCCTGATGTCCTGATTCAAGGTGGAAGTCAAGACTCTCAGAAGTTTCTGCAAACTCTGAAGCTCAAAGGAAAGCAGACTACTGTCTACTACAAGGATCCTAAGATTCAGAAACTTGATGAAGAAATTGCTAGAAGATTATTTCTGAAACATAATCCTGGAATGGATTTAGAAAATCTCAAGGAGGAAGAAGCTAGATTTAAAGCTGAAAAGACAAATCTAAAGCCAAAAGCTTCTGTTCCAAAGAAACCTCTAAGGCCTAAGGAAAAAGGCATTGTGATCAAGGAGAAATCAAATATTGAGGCATCTAAGCCCAAGACTAGATCACAAACTGAGATTGATCCCAAAGATAAAGGGAAAGGAAAAGTTGATGAACCAATAAAGCCACAGGAGATGAAAATTCCTCAAATCCTGATGAAACCTGTGTGCAAAATGGTTCGAGTTCATGATGATACTCTTGTTGAAGATGAAACTGTCCAAACTCTGAAAAGAAGGAAGATTTCTGAAGAATCAAAGACAACCTCTGACAGAGCTTAAGTTGTTCAGAGTGAAGAACAGCAAGCTACAGAAGAAACAATAAGTTCTGATAAAGTTATCAAGACATCAACCTCTAACATAGCTCAAGTTGATTTAGACAAGATGAAAGTTGCTGATAAAAAGAAACTTCTATGGAAGAATGTCAAACCATCAGATCCAAAGAAAAGTCAATTGTTATCTGATTTCAAGACTATTGGATTGAAAGCCAGAGAAGCAAGAGACGGAGCTGGACTAGGTTCTGATGAAGCTAAGATCAAGACAGGAGTTGAAGTGCTTACAAGAGATCCATTTTTGTTGACTGACAAACCTCTTGAAGATATTACACAGAGACACCTTGATAAGGTTATCTCTATTCAAGTGGCATTGGATGCTCATGACAAGCATAATGTCAAAGAAAATCTATATCTATTTCTTGAAAATGGAATGTGACGCCCTCAATCTCGGGGTTAGGAAATGAGGACTCACACACCTCTAATCTAATAATTAAATATGCATAAACCCCGATTAACTACTAACGGGATCAACAGGATAAAGTATGAGACAAGATTACAACTACCAATCACAAAATATAATTTACAAACCCAAAATACTATTAAATAAACAATATCCATTCCGGCTGGGAACCGACAAATAACCCATTGTATCTTTATACACCTCTTTCTAGGCGCAAGCTCACTCATTAACACCACTACCTGCTCTGGCAACCGGAAGCCCTCAACACGGTAGGGACCACCAGGTACGCTCTTACGAGCAGTGCGCCTAAGCCTGGCCATCTTCTTGCTTAACTGCCATGGTTAGATTAAGACAAAACAAATGAGTATAAAACTCAGCAAGTAACTATATAGCAGTTCTATAATATCAAAATCACAATATGCTTGAACAAACTAGGGCATTCTACTTTAATTAATCTAGGTGGCAGATTTCTATCTTTTTGGGATAAGGAAAGGTATCTGAAGAATAGTATGAGTTTTCAAGGAACAAGGCTCGAAACAGGACGAAAGCCGACATTCATCGCAAATTATTATAGGATCCAAAATAGATCTGTTGATTGAGGAAAGCAACAGTATTTCAAGATATAGAATCAATCATATGATCAACAATTTCAAGAATCAGGGTTCTCGAGCTTTAAGCTCCACAATGACATATCAACTCTATTCAAAGCAATATAAACCATTTTCAATTTCAAAAATCAATTTACTGAACAAAAGTTTCAGTTCCCTTTTTTAAATAATCACTTAGAACCCTTGATTGGATCACTTTATCTTTCCATTTCATTATATACGGGTGATCAGCCCGTATCGACCTCCATTCCGGTCTTTAAGGTACCAATCAGCATAATTTCAGCCTTAAGTTGGACTAGTCCCACTAGCCTCTTACCATGACTGGACTAGTCCCACTAGCCTCTTACGTCCCAATCCAATCCATCAGGAATTCATTTGGAAAACCTTGAGTTAGAAAAACAAATAGGTTTTCTAAAATCCATTTTATCATTACCAAGCATTTGAAATCATTCGGACTCTTTCAAGTCGAAACTCATACCTAACTAAGATTTTAAGGAAACAAAGTTCAGGGAGTGATTCAAAAGTATGCAAGGAATATTTCACAAGAATACTGTATCAAGGATAACAAAGCACTAAATTAGAAGGATCAACATTGGTTTAGGGATCAATAGGGTGATCAAGAGAAACAAGGTATCATTAAATAGGGTTAACTAGGATAATCAAAAGGCTCAATATAATCCATGGCTTAATAGGTACTTGAACAGAAAGACAGATTATCAAAGGGTGAAATCAATAGGATTATCAATAACAGGTTATCAAGAATAAGGGTACTTCAAATCAATATCAGGGTTTCATAAAGCAAGGGTCTCATATTTTAACAGTTCAATACTCTACATGATATGAACAACATTCTCTTTATAACCGTTTACATAAGTAATCAAGAGTTACTTGCCTGGATTTGCTTTCCTGAAAGTTGAACTACTGCCACC
The DNA here is from genome assembly GCF_009905375.1 of Apium graveolens. Taxonomy (NCBI): domain Eukaryota; kingdom Viridiplantae; phylum Streptophyta; class Magnoliopsida; order Apiales; family Apiaceae; genus Apium; species Apium graveolens. The sequence goes on along the minus strand of NC_133651.1, from coordinate 222,265,011 downwards.
TAGTAAATCCTTTCCTTTCCTAGCCTGAATGCCCTCACGCTCTGAATCTACAATAAAACCAAAAATCTTAATCAGATTCTCAACTCTCGTTCTCGGAACGATCACTCTACATGATAACTCGATTATATCTTTGACTCGAGCATACGAATATAGCTTATACATATAAGCACATAGCACAAAGAACATAGCATATCCCTTTCTCGTAGTTTTTATATCCTTATATACTTAACCATCAAAGCGCACTCGCTTGACCTTAGCTATTTCTCAAATCACACTAACACGACTCTATTACGAGTACAAGACCTAATCACAACCAAACAATTACGTTCACAACTTTTACTTATATTCTTTAAAATCAATCAACTTAGTTCCCTTTTCTTTTGTTCCTTAATTCGAACAACATATTATAATCAAGCAAATAAATTCATAGATATTCCCTTATACATCTTTAATCATCCTTTCGATCATAAAAACCAAGTTTTCGACTTTTAATCCCTATGGCCTATTCGGCCTTATCACACAAAATCAACCAAATACTCACTTTACTCAAATGCAACAAAATTCAAATATAAAATATATCTCTCTCAGAAAGTCGAGAATTATTGAAAATGACAATTTTAACACGTAGGTCTCGAAATTAGCTTTTTATCCATTACTCATAATGAATTTTTGAGCGAACGGTTGATTTTATATGAATTTCGCAAACTTGCTTTAATAAATACCTTTTTCTCATAAAATCAATTTAAAAATGCAAAGATCAACAATTAAATTCACTCATCATTTTTAAAAAGTCTCTAGGACCTTTACGAAGATAACAGAACAAATCCCATGTTTTTATCTTACTCGAATGATTTTATAAAAATGCACGAAGGTTAATTAAACCTTTACTTAAATCACGTAATTCCTTTAAAATTCACAAAATTGACACAGAACACGCAGTCATGCATACAGTCATGCAATCACACATATACAGTCATATAACGACTCAGGTCTGATCATAAAATTCATCCTTCCTTATTCTTTATCCTCTTTTACGTGTACCAGGTCACGTTCAGCCTGACGGCCCGACGCTCAGCGTTTTAATTACTCTTCTCAATATCTTTACCAATCAACACGTCACTTAGGACGAAATACTTTATTTACTCATTCATTCATTCAATCACATAATTCATATTTTATATTCTTTAACTCCATATTAGGACGGGTTCCGTTCTACCTGACAGCCCGACACCACAGCTTATCTTTTAAGCTAACTCTTTAAATTGGAACGTTTTTATTCACGCTCCTAAACTCTAGTATACAGATAAGACAAATAATCATCACTTAATCACATAATTATAATCACATCACATAACACACTCTTTATTTACTTAATTACGACGCAAAATTCCTCAGTCGTCACATGGAAGGACATATCAAATGTCAGAATCAGATGTGCTGAACAAATTCCTGAAAGAACTTCAATTCTTTCATTATCTTTTAGAGATAAAGTCTGATATTACCAAGAGATGGTCAAATTTCATATTGAAGACCATAAGAGATAAAGCAAGAACTTCTGGTTCAATAGTTACAGAATTTATTCCAAACATAGTTAAAGATGATGGAAGTGGAATTCCAATGAAGAAGGATTCTGCTAAGCTTGAAGTGATACTGAATGAGAAATGTCTATGCTACAATGAAGATTCTTCTCATCCAAGGGTAATAAGACTGGGTGATGGTTTAGAAAGAAACCATATCTCTGTACTAAGGACTGTAATCTACCAGATTGGAAGTCAGGGTGAAGAGATGAAGCAAGTCAAGACTACAATAGCTCAAGTTTTGAGGAATAAAGAAGAAAAGCTGATATCAAGCTTTGTCAAGAATCATTTTGGATTCAAATTGACTCAGTGAGATTGGTAAAAGCTACAAGGACTGTAAGTTGTAGTTAGTTATCTAGTTAAACTCTTATTGCATTTGTACTTAAATGTTTTTGACATCATCAAATCTATTAAATTGTATATTTTGCATAATTTACAAGTTGGGGGAGATTGTTAGATATATTTGAGATGTCATGTCTAATATGATTTGTGTTTAGTTTTCAGAACTTAACCATAGGACATATCAGGACTTACTAAATTAGGACTTACTGAAGTCAGAACTTAATATCAGAACTTAAGTTGTCAGAAGATGTATATCAGAACTTAAGTGCGGGAAGACTTTCAGTTAAGGAATGAAGCTGATTTACAGGAGAAGATCGAGACTAAAATAAAAGAGGATATGCATGGAAAGAGTTAGAGGACTAGAAGACTTGTAGAAGATATCTGATTGATATATTTTAGGAGACATAATTGTATTCCATATCAATTAGAATATATCATGTAACTGTGTACTATATAAACAAAGACTTAGGGTTTACACTATATGTGTTATCATTATCGAGAAACATTATTCATTGTAACCTAGAAGCTCTTAGTGATATTTGTTCATCACTGAGAGAGAACAATATTTCATATTGTAACGGAGTTTATTGTATATAATTGATCTTTGTTACATACTTGTGTTCAAATCGATTTAATTGTATAAACATTGTATTCAACCCCCTTCTAGAATGTTGTGTGACCTAACACTACTTTCAGCTTATGACAACTTGTCATTACTTTCATGTTTCAAGGAATGCAATCAAACTTATCACAGAAGGAATATGGATCTTCAGTCTTTGCTTCACCATACATGCATGCTCCCAATCTTGGCTCACTAACAGCCTTTTTACAAATGTGAGTTAGATGATTTGTAGAGCCACATTTCTGACATTGTTTTCTAGGAGCATCAGCAACAAATGCAAAGTTGTTGCTTTTGTTTATCCCAATCTTTCCATTTCTATTTTTCTTCTTCTTTCTTACATCTTCAGTTTTAACTTCCTTGATTGGCTTCTTGGGAGTTTGATCAACCATGGGCTTCTTCTCAGCTTTAGAAGTTAGAGTTGATTCTATACATTCTTTTCATTGTCCTCATCAGTAATTTCATGCTTTATGATCAACTCTTCTTCACTGAAATTTACTTCGCATGCTTTCAACATAGGTGAACCAACCTTTCTCAGCTTAGCCGGGACATCTTCACTTGCAGTTGTTTTTCCCTTATCACCTTCAACTTTCCTGTTGTTGTTCAATGCATCATAATCCAAGCCAGTAGCTATGTTAGCACATGGATTGTTCTTTTCATGGTACTGACCAACTGAGATGCATTTCTGAATGATTTTAGTTTTACTTCATTCTTCTCTAGCTTCTCCCTCAACACAACTTCTATCTCAGTAAAACGCTTCAGCTTGTTCTTTAGATATTCATTTTCTTGCTTGACTATCTCAAGCTCCACAAGCAGTTGATCAAACTTTTATTTCTAACTCTCAAGCTTCTTATTAGCTTTTGACAACCTACTGACCTCCTCAGTAGCTTCTACCATGCTAGTATGAATGTGGAACATTTCTATGCTCATCTTTTCAATATTTTTCTTATATTGACTTTCATTTAAATCAATGGTGGTAAGAATTGGAACCTTTGTTTTTTATGAGGATGATTCTCCTTGCTCTAAGGCCATGAGTGCATAGTTTCCTTCTTCCTCATCTTCATCATTTTCAGAATCATCCCAACTCTTTCCTTCTACAATATAAGTTTTACCCTGTTGCTTTCTTAGAAGAGCCTCATACTTTGCCTCCAATTCAAGATAAGCCTTGTCCTTTTTCACTTTCTTTGGCTTCCTGCATTCTATAGCAAAATGGCCCAATTCATCACAACTGAAGCACCTGATCTTTGACCTGTCAACATATCCTGTTTTGTAACTATTTTTGCTTCCAGAGTTATACTGTATTTTTCCTTTCCAGCTGTTGTCCTTCTTGGATGTTTGTCCCTTATTTTTGAAGAACTTTAGATATTTTACTCTAATGTTAGAGAATTTTCTTGCTAAGTAAGCCATGGACTGATCTAACTCATCCAGTTCATCTGAGGTATAAAATTCATCCTCTTCAAGTTCAAGAATAACTTGCTTCTTTGGTTCCTTGTTCTTTTGCTCATTGCTTGAGACAACTGGAGTCTGGATTTCCTATTCATCATCAGATGACTGGATGTCATTAACCATTAGAGCACTTGACCATCAATAATGTGCCCTTGACCAGCTCTTAAAGACTTTTTTGAATCATTTCCAGTTCATAGGTTTTTAAGATACCTTATAAAACCTCTAGTGTCATCTTGCTCAAGTCTCTCCCTTCTCTTATAGCTGAGATCTTCTGTTCTAAATGGTCAGGAAGGGTGAGTAAAAACTTCAAGTTAACCTCCTCAGCTTCATAGTATTTGTCATGAAGCTGCAAGTCATTATTCAGCTTATTCAATCTTTCAAAAACATCAGTTATACTTTCTTTAGGTTTAGCCATGAAACCCTCAGATTGAGATACCAAAATTCTCCTTTGGTTTGACCTAACTTACTCTGTTCCCTCAAATAGAATTTCTATCTTCTCGCATATCTGTTTTCCTGTGTCACAGTTGATAATGTTATTATACATTACATTGTCAAGTGACTCTATTAAGATCAGTTACAAGCCACTATCCACTGAGACTTTCTCCTTTTCAGATTCAGTATACTATGAGGGATCTTTAGGAGTATAATGAGCTGGAATAACCATGTCTCCATCTATAGATTCCTCAACTCTTTCCATGGGGGTGAAAGGGCCATTCTTGAGAAACTGATTATATAATGGGTTGGCCATCTTTATAAAAAAACAACATTTTCTTTTTCTATAATGTGTAATTAGATCTGTCAAAGGCGGGAATTTTGATACTGCTAATTTTCTGTGTATTCATTCTTCCAAGATCTTTAATCTGTTTACTTTCAGATTTTGTTCTTATACCACTTGTTAGGTAATGAATACAACACAGGGAGGGTAAATATATTTTGGATATTTTTAAGGCTTTTTGAATGTTTGTTAGTTGGTGAACAAAGCATATAAGAAATGCAGCAATATTATGTTAACTGAAAATAAGCAATGCACACAATATTTCAAAACTCACTTAATTTTGTATTAAAATCAAGCTAGTATTTTGCTACAAATCTTGTGTTCTTTGTAAGTAACGAACTCGGCTTCTTCCTTGAGAGAGTTACAAAAAATTTTAGATCTGTTTGATACCATTAAAGATAAAGGACCAGTGTTTACTTTATAGATTAGTAAACATAGATTTACACAACATCCAATAAGATGTACTAAACCATACTTTAAGTTATCTCTAAAGTTTTCCATTTGTGTCTTAGTGTATGTTTGCAAATCCTGTGAATCAATGACTTTCCTTTGTCAGTTAATCTTGGTCTATGATCTTGTACTCTTCAAGATGCTTTTGTAGACTTTTTAATTTAACTGATTAGATCATTTGTTGATTGATAATCTTGAATATTTAACTTGTTTGCATTTTGTACTTGAGCTTCAAAATGATATCTCCAGTTTATTGTATAGAGAACTGACATCTCGATAAGTATAATGGCTTATCAAGATCTCTTAGTTCTCTATAAGTGTTTTGACTTGTCAAGGTCTTTGAGTTTTCTATTAGTGAACTTGGCTTGTCGAGGTCTCTAAACTTCTGCATGTAGAAATGACTTGTCGATATCTCTTAGATCTTTATAAGCATATTGACTTATCGATATCTCTGAGATCTCTATTAACAATATGGCTTGTCGATATCTCCAATTTTAATATCTTCATTTTAACTTGTCGATATCTCTGAGTTCTCTAATGCAGAAATGACTTGTCGATATCTCAGAGATCTCTATATACATTTTGACTTGTAGATATCTCTGAGATCTCTAATGATACTTTGACTTGTCGATATCTTCAATCTTCATTTTTTCATTTGGCTTGTCGATATCTCTGAGACTTCTCGATAAGTCATTTTGGAGTTCTCGAATGACTTCTCTATATGACTTGATCTGTAACTTGTAGATATCTTGACTTAAAATATTTTTCCTAAAACAAAATTATTCAACTCCAAACTTCTTCACAATTTCACTCAGGCATGATCTTCTTGATCTTCTTCCAGAGTTTATTCTTAGGCTTGAGACTATTTACAGAAAAATACACCAGTCTGATCTTGACATTTTTACAGACTCAAGTGATATAATACAAAATACAAATTAAGATTATCATATAACTAATTCTTAGGGCTGTCAATTTGACTTAGTCTTGTTATAGTACAGGCATGTCTTGCATAATATCACACGAATATTAAACACGTGTAGCACTTTGCTCAATGTTGTATTCAGATATTGATGGATTCAAGAGGTGGCTCGCACGAGTATTGACCACGTGTAACAGTTTGCTCCATCACAATAATATTTTTTTGAACTCAAGATGTGGCTCACAAGTACAATGGCTTTACATGTAGCACTTTGCTATAATATATAGATCAGGTATTTAAAACTCCTAAATGCATCAAATTATACATGCTTGGACAAGTTTGTCATTGACATTTGACATTGATATCATGCTTATGAAATAATCCTTTTATCACCTTATACACAATTTAAATAATCGTGTTTTAACCATATGCAAGTCAAGTCCTAAGTGCATATCATGTCATACTTTTATTTTAGACTGTAGATTATCCCATCTAAAATAAATAATCGCTGAAATTATAAGTAACAACCACAATCAAGAGTTGAGAACACAAATAAACTTGTCTTGAGTTTATACTCATCTTAATTCGTGCAAAGGTAGTTCAAAGATCATTCACCTTATATCACGAACCTCGAGCAATCTTTGAGAGCTTGATTAACTATGGATGTAATGAATACTTAGCCTCCAATATACCAACTTGAGTTTATATCCTCTCCATCTTCGAGAGTTTTTATGCCCTCTGTTTTTGTTCTTGTTCCCTTTTTTTATCCCATGATCCCCCTTATACTTATCATCCCTTCATTTAAATATATGTTTATATCTATGTATATATATTATGTAATAATATATACATATTATCATTGAGATCATAGTTTACAAAACTTCCTGCCTCCATTTTCCATTTTAAAACTAGTCATCCACATTTTACGTAATCAATTTTAATAATCATATAGAATGTGAAAATATTTTACTTCATTTAATCATCAATAATAATATCATAATTTGTAATTCTTTTCCAATAAATAAATACAATTATTAATCTAGAACCATGGACTATAATTGCACTGATTATAATATTTCAGCTATAAATGAGTTTTCTAATACACGTGAAAATAAAATATATAAATTTGGGCAGAGATATTACAACTAAATTATAAGGCTCTTATCATATACCCGTGTATGTGTTTGTTTTTAACACATCGCTTTTGCTCAATTTAGTGAATTGTATGAATGTAGTGTTATTTTTTAAGATTCTATGTTAGTTTTGTTCACTTATTGGTGTGTTTCTCTATTATAAGTATGTACATACATGGTTGAAATGAGGAGAAGGTAGAAGGGTTAGATGAAGATGAGGTTAAGGAAATATGGATAAATGTTAGACAATGTCTGTGGTACGTAGTAAGGGGAAAAATGTAATAATCTCGTACCAAGGACATTGTCCAAGGTTAGAGTTAATTTAAATCTTTATTTGAGCCTTTTGATGGTTGATCCAACGGGTATGGAAGCATTTGTTGCAAAAAAAATATCCCTGGAAAACAGTGATAAAGACCAGGCCCCTTAGTTATATCATCAATGAACAACATATCTTTTAAAGAAATCAACAATATGTTGATATATTATAAACGAAATATAGTGAGTATTACATTGACTCTCCCTTAATAGTTGGGAATGATAAATAAATAGTTAAATTTAAAATCACTAGCATAATATTCTGTGCGAGGCACGGGTCATTTTCTAGCACTGTACACAAAGAGGTGGAATATTTATCGAGGCTCCAACACTTTCAACACATTCACGATGTCATGAACAATATGGATTGAAATACATTATAATAATGTTCCGCCTTCACTATCCGAGATACGCAAGGATCCTGTCCAATCAATGCCTTAACTTCCTGATAATACAGTAAATCATGTTGACATGCACGTAATAGAAGGTGAATTTAAAATTTTAGAGGATCTCTAACTAGTTTTGGGAGTTTTTATGATAAAATTTAAATGACAAAGTCCTCTATTCATGATGTTTGTTAATATAAGATTCATATGAATTGAAGTGCAAAAGGGGGGAATGAAAAAAAAATGGGAAGCATTAAAGGTAAGTGCAAGCGGGAGATGCTACACGGAGTTTTTGCAGATTTCACTTGCACTCACATATTCTGAAGTGCCTACATTGGTCTGTGTCCCTCCACTAATCAATATCATACAAAGAGATAAACAATTACAGATGCTCTTATTTATTTATAAATGAATAGCACAAACCAATAATATTAGTTCAAAGTAAAATAAAAAAATAACTATATGTCTTTCCTGCTCTGGTGCTTCATACGTCTTTCAGATTCACCATCCCCTGGCGTGCAAAAAAGGCAACATGAGCCTTCAACTATAGTACTATAATAAATATTTACACTAATTATTAAAGCTTTTTAGAGCATACATAACATTATATCATCATCACTCGAATTATCAGCATTTGAGTTTTTCTTTTTGTCAATTACAACATACGGCCACTCCGTAAGAGTGTTCATGAACGCTAAAGAGGGTAATAATGAAATCAAAATTCATATAATTTTGACAATTATGAACCTATTATTCTCTTTTTTAAGTTTAATCTAGTCAGTTCAATCTGCCAATCGCGTCCAGTTTTAGGGTCAAATTTCACGCCATGCAAAGATAAACATAATCTAAAATTTAACATCATTTTAATCTCTTTACCTAAAGAGACGTGGTACATTGAAGCTCAAATATTTATGAAACAATCATATGATAAGAATCGAGGTAAAGGGATGAAAAGGCCATCCCTTAAATAACTGGATTTTTCTTGTTGCAATTGTTTTAGGACAACAGAACAGAAAAAAGTCCACTGAAATATCTTTAGTCCTCCACTGTCCCAACTACAATGATCTTGTCACTTGGGTTAACACATGAGAGCGAGCATGAAATATGATTATTGTCGAATAAGTCTGCTAACTTCGTTTGGTAGTATCTACCTATTTTTATACTCTTTTTGTTGTAATTTTAAATTCACCTTTCTTATTCATTTTAGTGCTCGAAATATGTCTTCATCGACTTGATGAAATCTTTTTAATTCACTCTAATGCTATTAGAATACCCTAGATCATCATTGCATCCTCGTAGCTTTATGCACGTCCTAGTTCTCATTATAATATATTTTTAAACAAAAAAGTGTTTCCGTATACCCTACATTCAATATCTATAACAATTCAAAATTAGGCCCTCATTTAGAAGAATATCTAAATATCCCCTAACCGTCAAATAAGTAGATGAAGTTCCACTAAAGGAATTTTACACTATCAGATACAATTTATACAACGACATGGGTGAGCTGAGAACATGAATCAATTTTACAGCTAAACAACTCTGCAAATCTGTAAATACGGACACATAAATTTATTGAGTGAAGAGATTTATGTGATATGGACAAATTTATAGATTGTTAATTTGTTAAATTCAATAAATAATATTAAATATTAAATATATTTTATTGTTATTACCCTAACAGCTTTCGTAGAAAATATAATAACTTTGTTTAAATCATTAAAAAAAATTACATCCATAATATTATTCTAAAAAGGCTATTAACTTATTAAGTATAAATTTATTGAAAATATACTAATAAGACTTGTATGAAGAAAATTCCTTAGTCACACATAAAACTTCACTTCCAAATTAATTTAATTGTTCAGCTTCAAACCAATCTGAAAGTTAAAATTTTATGAAGCAATAACCTGAGAACACGAAAGCTCAATGGGTTTATTATTTAAATTATTGAAAACAAAGCTAAGAAATTCTTCCGACCTAGGCTCCTTGACTTAAATTATATTTTCAAAATAAATAGCTAGAGATTTTTTTAAGAACATTAATTCACTAATTATAATATATTTGATATTTTATCCTTATAATAATTCCTACTAATTACTTATAAGCTTATTTTATTTGGTAAATGAGATTTTTTGCAAGGATGCTCTGATTTTAATAAGAACATTAGTTAAGTTTATTTGAAATGGAATGATCGTAAGATTTTAGAAAGTCGACTTCAACATAAAAAAGAAAATATGTACCTAAAACTAACACTGATTAACGAGTTGAGGCCTTAGAAAAAATTACAATAATACTAAAGAGAAATTACACACAAAAAATATATTAAAATTTACGGTAAAAGCAACTATATTAATTACCAACACTAACATACATATAAAGTTTAGAATCAAAGATGTTTAAAGGTATTATTTGATATGCATGTCACTATAGGTATATAAGTTTATAATATGTTCATTGGCTATGTTTATGTTCTATACAAAACTAATTTAGTTTTCTTTTAATTATTTAAATTAGATTAAATTTTAATCTTCTTTGCATTATATTTTGATTTTTCTAGCTTAATTGTTATATATTCAAAAGATAATATACCATCTACAAGAAGTTTCAGTGGCTAGAGTTCAAATTAGATGTGTTTACAGTATTTTAACATATTGCTTACCTTGGTTGGGTCAATAATTCCACAAGCCATCAAATCTTCATAGTTTTCCGTGGCTGCATATCCATACTTCTGGTTGTGCAAGTAAGCATCTAGATTACACAAATTTGTTTAAAATGAGAAGCGTTACATCACAGAGCAACTATGCCTAATCGAAATGAAAAATAAAATTTAAACCAAATTGTGTTTCAATACCTTTACATTGATAACACTTTCAATAACACCAGCATTTTTGGCAATCAACTGAGAGGAAAACTTAAAGTTCTTTTGACTATATCCGCCCAAATCTGCTAGTCACATCTAAGTGCTACTTCTTAAAGACTTAGTTGACGATTGCTCGCAAAGTACCAAACAAAGTTCTCATCGCCCTTGTAGGTGGGGAAAATAAAATATAGTTTACCAAGTTCTTTATGTAAATTTAACATAGTTGAAAATAGCATCTTACAATATGAACCTATGAAAATTATTTATGCATCCGAGTCTTGTCAAGTAATGAAACAAAAATCTCAAGACTGTCCTTAATGGCATCAACTTTTGCAGCTAGACTTAAAAGAGTACAGCCGCCACCAACAACAATACCTTTCTCAACAGCTTCCTGAGAAATGTTTAATAAATGCCTTGTTAGCCTCCCGATATTGAAGCAACCATTTTTACAGTAACCTTTTTATCAAGCAAAATATGCATACCTCTATTGTGTTAAGAGCATCTTCTACTCAAGCTTTCCTTCTGTCATATGTGTTTCGGTTTGTACTCCAACCTACACAAAAAGTGATTTGAAACAACTATAAAAAAAAATCACGTTATCACTCATTAATAAGCTTGAGTGAAGTAAAATCATATTAAACATGCCTGAATGACATCAAACCTCCGGAGAGCTTTACATTTCTTTTATTAATATTTTTCTTTTCATAATCTTGCTTTACAGCCTGCATTATCGAGAACAAGTAATCAGGATCATAGTAAAACTATGAACTTAAAAATTGAAAATGAGGGGATACTAAGATATGATTTCTAATTTGTCATACACATTTATTAATTGCTTCTTGCGTACTTCCATCACCGACAATTGTGGCTACATTCTTTGTCTAAACAACCTTGGCAACTTGACCAGGTATATCTTTGTCAGCTTTGTCCAAAGTAAGTTTAACTTTTTCTCTATCACAGTCCCTATAAATAAATAAATATGAGAAAATGAGATTTGTGCAAATGGGTCTTATTAATATGTATATACGAAAGGGGTAACATAGAACAAAATGTCTTAGCAAAGCATTATTTGTGCTAATAGATTTTAAAAGTCTAAATCTCAATGTCATGACATTTTATGGGAATATGAGTGGTATTTGCTGCACTTGTCAGTATGAAACATAGCAAATGATAATTCTATTTTAAGATTATACAAGATGTTCCATACATTCTCTAGAATATGTAAACCTGATGAGAAAGGTCTATAATAGACTCATGGAATTATAGTGTGGTTCTCGCAGCAGTATTCAGCCTATTCACTTTAGATTTTTTAATTCACTTTTCAAGTTTCCAAGTTGGACAATGTAAATATAAAGTTACAAGATGACAATAATATAAGGCTTTGCTAATTCTATTTTTTCAGTGGTTTACAATTATGCAGTTTATTAATTAACTTAACTTGGTACCTATCATAACACATTTTAAATTTTATAGAAGCCTTACCAATACAAATTATTATGTGGTGTTTGCCGCTCAATTTTTTTTCGAGGCATACTAATGGAAGACTTTCTTGGCAATCATTATACATCTAGGAAAATAGCCATAAGAACGACGAAACCAACCATGAATCATGTGACAATTTCAAAAGCTAAAATTCAAGCAAGCTTTGATGTAGAATGATGCTTGGATCTTTATTCGACATATCAGTGTTTTGGCCTGAGTTTAGGATGACCATTGGCAGGAGTCCATCTATATGCAAATTTTATCATTATAATCAATCTTGTACGATAAAGACATTATTATATATATAGTGAATATATAACTACTTCATAAGAACATTGCTAATTCTTAAATCACATAAGCATATGAGAATTAACAATTAAATTAGGAGAAGGGTTTGAGAAAATAAACAGAGATTGGATTTAATCTCGAGTCCAGAAAACTGTCTCCTTAAAGCAGTTTCGCCCCGCACCATCCGTATTTAGCGACCTGCTTCCCAGGATAAAACGAGATACTGGTATAATCGATAGATCGAATATACTCTCAGCGAACTTGAACTGAGCCCGAGAACTATCACCGGAGTATTGGAAAAATTTAAGACTAAAGAGACCGAGAATGAAAGAGATGACTCTTATTTCCTCGACTTAATAAAACTGATGCCCTAAGACTCTATTTATAAAGAGAGGCTTGAAAGGACTTGTTTTTCTTTTCGATATGGTACATGGTATTTATAAGAAAAACTAAGGAATAGGTTTGTGCTACTCTCAATGTGGTACAAAACCACTTTTCATATTAAAAGGTAAAACTTTGGAACATCAGTTCTCATTCACCTTTTACTCATTTTGAGCGTGTAAATATGCATTGGAATCCCCTCGAAGAGGAGAATACGTTCTAATAAATACACACCACTAACACATAATGTGTCTCACTCATATAGAGTCTCAAAATGATTCACAACTTAGTCTAAAATACTAAGTTTGTCCAACAATCCCCCACAAATGAGATTGATGGTTCAGTAGCACGCACCACATAGATAGATAGACGCAGAGCTTGACTTGGTGATAGTTCCGGCGGTCAGATATAGCATACGATAGGTAGAGAATTCTCCTTGAACCTTCGCTCGAATAAGTATATCAACTTTACTGGTAGACAGTATGACGCGATGTCCTTGAACTGTTCGACCGTTTGTGTAAACGATGACATACTCATCACTATATCTTTCCTGACTCATTTAGTTCTCATGATTATGTCCATTTTGGCCCTGGAACATCGTCCTGGTTCTGCAAGAGTTTCTAAAGAATTGTGCCTCGAAATTCTCCTTTGAAACGGCCATACTTCTCTCTTACATAGGTGATCTTTATCTTATAGAGTAATCCGCGTTTACTCAACCGAATATTATGTATTTAAACTTGAAATCCTTGTATTCGTCAAAGATCATTAAAAGCATAAAGCTTAACCTCGTACCTTACGGGTCTCACTGTTTCATCATCATAGAAATAGGCCAGGGGTTACCCCCACAGTGATTTGGTCATCATGATTTAGTTGTCCCATTGAACCAAGTTCTTGGGATCTCCAGTCAGCAAGGTTGGGTGTCCACCATGACGCCGTTAAGCAATAGGCAAGGCTCATTCCTCTCGATGATTTGACAACTATCTCTCGGTCTAACTAGATTCCCTTGGCTTAAACAGATTTGCTCAGTTTAACCATCTGGTTAGTGGATCCAAACATTATCATTTGACTTTACATAGTCAATCATGATAATTGTCATTGAGAATAGTTGTTTAATGGTATTATGTCCTCATCATAGATGTGAGACATACCATTTCATACACAATAATGTGATCTCCCAATTTGCATATTGTTTACACGATATATGCATATTGAAGACACATTTTCCTTGTCATTTAGGAATATCCTTACAAAGTGGCTATTCAGCCTTTTAACTGTATTTATTTTATGCACCAGACTCGTATTCCATCATGAATCGAGCTAAGTTTAGGATTTCCATGACACGGCTGCTAAGTGTGAAATGTATTCTCGAATGACTTTTAAGGTCTTAAAGTCAAATATCAAATTTACATACTATATTCACATAGTACAATTAGATATCTTTCGTATTGCAGTCCAAGCTCACGAGCACATATCATACACCTTAAATCTCATTGCAATCACTTCCAAGTGACCAATTTCCATTGTACTCGTGCATCTACACAGTTTACCAACTGTGTAGCCTATGTCTAATTTTGTACAATTTTAAAAAGTACAATAGACTTGCAATCCTTCTTGAGAGATCCTTGTTCATCTACGCTTGGATAAATATAAATCCATTCTAGCTATGACAACTTTAGCTTCGTTGATCTCTTCAAAATTCACATCACCAACATGTGACATGTATCATTTAAAAATTTTAAAGTCGCGAAGATTGTAATCTTCAAATCAAAACTTTTCAATCTCATCAAGATTTTCAGAGATGATCCTCTTGTCATTACTTCTCGTAATGATCAGATCACTCACATGCAATCAATTATGACTTGCATATCATGTGTAAATAACACATGCACACTTGTCAATTCTCTGATTTTGAATCAGTTTGACATCTCATATTGATATATTTCACATTTATGAAATAACTTTACTAGTTATTACTTAAGGCTTCACTTGTTATTGATATTACCAGCTTTTAGCGTCCCAAAAAACCAGCAATTTCAGTTTGTATCATTACCGAGTTTAAGCGTCCTTAAACTGGAAATCCTTATTCACATAGCAACCAATTTTGAGCGTCCTCAAAATGGCAACCATGTCATTTATTTGAAGTCATTGCTTATCATAGCAATATCAAATTTAATATGTCATTATTTCGTGTCAATGTTGTTTCACTCAACATGATCACCGAAAATACAGATTTTCTACTCTTGCTTTATCTAGAGCAACCCTCGGGTTCACGTAAATAGATATTTCTCCAAATATCTATTTAGAAAGACCATCTCAATATTCATTGATGCACTTTTAAATTTCATAATACGATAATTTTAGTATCATCTTAATGAACCTTATTCTCAAAACTCGAGAATATTTCATAAAATATATAAGGTCATCACTTTTTACTGTAATATTTTATTATCAGTCTGACCTTATACTTCCTTCAGACCCAGATATATTTTCCCAATTTGAAAATTCATTTGGGCTCCTAATGCTTCTATCTCGTAAGAAGATCTATATATTTTTTAAACAAGATTCTGTCAAACAGAATCACTCTCTCTATTTCTTAACATCATTTCCCCCATAAAGAACATAGAGAGAACTTGCACAATCCATTTTCTAGTACACGTGCTAGAAAATCTTGATTTATTGACTCTCAATAATAGTCAAATTTTCTCTTGATATATTCACTTATCAAGGAATTATACGAGAAGCGCATTGCTTCTATTAAGTTTACGAGTTCACCTTCAAGCAAATTATCAAGACATTCGGGACTAGCAATTATCCAAGTCTTTTGCTCTCTACAGGTTCATCCTCACATTCATCCAATAACTCGTAAGTTCATTTAGATGACTTTTAATTACAGATCTACTATGATCTACTAGCTTATCGCATAAGCATTCCTAAACTCTGTAATAGTATTCTTACGAATCTCAAAAATTAGATTCATATATCGGATATTATTAGACTCAACCATTGTCTATGTATTCATCCAAAATATCTTAATTGATTTTGGATCTCATGCTACCAACAAAGGTATTGGTATCAATTTTCGAGATACCCCCACATTTCAATTATTTTCAAGAATGTTTCATTACATTCCACTATTCATAGAAAATTCAATAATTTTCTATTTTAGATACCCCACAATTTTAATATTTTACAGAATGTCAGAAAACATTCCAAAACTAAGAGGAAATTTAATTATTTCCTTCTGTGGTATCATATTTAAGGAACGATTAGCCCTTCGTAACTAATATCCTCAAATTCAGTGATAGTCTGAGCTGATCACAATCGTTTTGCATCTCTCTCAGAGCGCAACTCAAGCCTGCATCTACTCCATTTATTTAATGAGAGTAAGGTGCAACGACCTCATGAATATTCACGTTACAAACAGAATTTGCCTGGTGATTATTCATCATCAAATTTATTCACTACCATCTTAATTATCCGTATTAAGTTGGATTTACCCTTGAATTTATAGAGCACACATCTCTCTATTTAGCTTCAATATTGACTCGACTGCGAGTATGAATAACAAATGTTTTACTATCAAACCAGATAATAAACACGTATCGTGTCACTACCTCTCATCTGAGCAGGTTTTACGTCATTTATTAAAACCTATAAGATTTTAATATCATGTTTAAAGAACTTCCCGTGGTTCTTATCATTAAAAATTCAATTACCGAATTTCTCTAAAATATTTACATGGTTCACATGAACCTACATTTCTGGCTCACCTACTGGTACAACCAGAAAAGGCCAAAGGAAGAACATAAATATTCAATAAACCCACATTCAGTGATCCTTGATCAACTAATGTGTTAGGGTTAATAACTTTTCGGATTCTCTCCGAAGTTCAGCATAACTACTGATATCAATATTCGCCGTATTAAATATCATATGGATCACTATAATAGGCTTGTGTGTCACTTCCGCAGCAGATCGACACCAACACGTGAAATTACTATTTAACTGGAGGAAAAATCCAACCAGAAAAAATATAATTTATGTGCCGACCCATAACCTGTACTCCAGGCCCATTAGGTTTTTTAATGTGGAGAATCCTGAGCAATTGTAAATCTGGTTCACTTCAGCTGCACAACTCGTCACATTATTTAACAACAAACATGTTACTGCATTCTATCCAGTATTACAAGTTTGTGATATAACTCCATTATTAAAGATTAAACAATAATAATTGATGCCTTATCATCACTCGACAATGATTAAAAAATTAATCACCAAATAATCAAGTTCCATCATGAAGGGTCACATTTATGTAGCCATATCATTTAATTGCATAGCAATATCATGTTATGAACTTGCAAACACGCATGTAAACTATAGCATATACGATTCTTGTATCAATATACTAATAATTCTGAAATCAATGCAGAATTAAGAAACTCTAGCTCATATATATTATCAATCACCATGTTAACAAAACATAATAAGTTATCCATTAATAGCGAAAACATGGACGAATTATAAATTTGGGTTTAATCTACCAATTTATAATGATCAACCCGAGAGAGGTCACCAAATATGTCCACTTGAATATAAGTTAATCATAAATCAATAACCATTAAAGCATCAATAGACTTATAAGAAACCAATTATCCAACAACTATGTGCTTACTTTTGCCTCGTACCTGTTGTGCTTAAACAAAGCACCACTTAAAATCAAATTTATATTAATTTCAAGCACATGGCAACAAGTGATCAAAGAAATTAACGCACTAAATTTAATTTAATTAATGAGGAAAATAATGGCCACTCATATACCAATAAATAAATCCAATTTAAACAATCAAATTGACTTTTGCGTCTACTCACAAGAAAGTATGAAAATTGAAGAAAACTGCTTTAAGATTGTTATCAATCTTGTACGATAAAGACATTATTATATATATATATATTGAATATATAACTACTTCACAAGAACATTTCTAATTCTTAAATCACATAAGCATATGAGAATTAATAATTAAATTAGGAGAAGGGTTTGAGAAAATAAATAGAGATTGGATTTAATCTCGAGTCCAGAAAACTGTCTCCTTAAAGCAGTTTCGCCCCGCACCATCCGTGTTTAGCGACGTGCTTCCCAGGATAAAACGAGATACTAGTATAATCGATAGATCAAATATACTCTCAGCGGACTTGAACTGAGCCCGAGAACTATCACCGGAATATTGGAAAAATTTAAGACTAAAGAGACCGAGAATGAAAGAGATGACTCTTATTTCCTCGACTTAATAAAACTGATGCCCTAAGACTCTATTTATAAAAAGAGGCTTGAAAGGACTTGTTTTTCTTTTCGATGTGGTACATGGTATTTATAAGAAAAACTAAGGAATGGGTTTGTGCTACTCTCGATATGGTACAAAACCACTTTTCATATTAAAAGGCAAAACTTTGGAACATCAGTTCTCATTCACCTTTTACTCATTTTGAGCGTGTAAATATGCGTTTGAATCCCCTCGAAGAGGAGAATACGTTCCAATAAATACACACCACTAACACATAATGTGTCTCACTCATATAGAGTTTCAAAATGATTCACAACTTAGTCTAAAATACTAAGTTTGTCCAACAGAATGATGCTTGGATCTTTATTCGATATATCATTGTTTTGGCCTGAGTCTAGGATGACCATCGGCAGGAGTCCATCTATATGCAAATTTTATCATTGTAATCACAATGACAATAAAATTAATTTAAAAGTCTTGATGAATGATTTTCTTCAAACTTTATATTAGGTCTACAGTTAACAAATCATACAATACACAAGAATCACGTCCTAATTAATATGAACATATGTGTATCTTTTCAAGAAATTGCATTTTGTGAACCGAATAACTTAATAAGTAGAGATAAATTATTGGGGAACAAAGTAAATAGGGGTGTACATTATGTGCACTAACAACAGCGTAATCCTTTTAAAACAGGGTACACTGTTACAAGACTGAAACATCAGCCGTACATACTTTTTTTAAGTGTATAGTGTGTCACATCACTATCATATGTGAAGGAAAATGCTTTAAAAATACACATGAAGAGGAAAGAAAATATACCGTATAGTGGAGCATCGCGCTTTTTGGTTGCTCAGGCTTAGAATTTATCGGTGACTACCACAACTCGGCACTACCAAAATTCTTAGTTTTAGTTTAAAGGTCAAAAAGGTAGCTTATCTCATTTTTGTTGCTGAATAAGAGTGTAAACCCTTTATGATAAAACATATAGAACAAGTAAATAACATGAATTCTAAACTTTTACCTTTGGCAATTTATTTTCTTAACAAAGTCTACACCTAACAAATTTTTTTTGGTATGTGATTTCGGGCAACATTCATATTCAATCTAGTTTGTAGTGTGTCAGTACTGGTACAAGTTTTTACAACTCAGAAAGCTTTGTTAACATCAAATTTAGAAAGTTATTTAGGAACCCCATACTTAATCTAATTCTCGAATTACCGAATTTCAGATATTTGAATTGATTCTACTATTTATATATACTTAGTTTAAACTTATAAAATAGTATTTGTTGGTCCTAACGCAACCTGAGAGAGACAAAGACAGAGACAGAGACAGAAAGAGACAGAGACTTAAATATACATGTTAAAGATAATTTGTAATCGGAAAAGTACCATCGACGCAGGTTAATTTTCAAAGGGTATACAAGAAGTCAGTTGCAAATACAGTCTTCGTACGATGTGATTCTGTAGTCAGGTAGCAAGTGAGAAGGGCAAGATGGTCTTTTCACCTCGAATAAATTGTCTCACACTTATTTGCTGATTTTTCTGTCTCACCATTTTTTATTAATACCTCATTTTGGGCTATTAATAATATAATATAATAATAATAGATAGATAATAGATTTGATATCAAGAGAACAGAGTTAAGCTAGTCGGGTTAAAAAGAGTTAGAACTCCAATTCGTATCACTCGACATATTTAATTGGTCTACAAGAGGTTTGAAGACATGAACAAATGCAAGAAGAAATATATAGGTTAAGTGGTTTGATTCATCAAATTTATGAAGATGAGTTCACTTTATTTTTGGCGCTGGCGCTCTACGCCAGTGGACTACAATGATACGTTGGGAGATAGGGGATGGTCCCATCATGAAGACTGGACGATCCGAGACTCCCAGTCGGCTTGCATGTATTATTATTGTGTTATGTCAATGGCTCATTTATGATAGGGTTCACCTTATCATGACCGAGGTAGACATGTAAAGAAAGAGATGTGGGGCTGGTTAGGCTCTTAGGTTGCGTGCCATTTTCAAATATGGATATAAGATACATAAGCCAACAAAATCCTAACAAAAGTTAGGTTACTTCTTTTCAAAAAATGATGAGCTTTGATCCCATATAAGTAAAAGTAAGGGTATGTAGACACCTTATATGATAAGAGAATGACACTTGACAAAAAAACATATCATTTACTAGAAGTAGTAATTAGTATTTGAATGTAGCAGTTGTAGAATTGGCAGTTGTAGAATTATGTTTTCAGTTTAGACTTTTAAATTTTAAAAAAACATTGTTTTTAACTGCCTTATAATTAGAGTGTGATACAGTTAGTCCGATTTGAGATATATAAATCTCATAATTATGTGTAAAAAGGGGATGATGTTTTTATGAATATATCATGACTTCTTCTCTCAACTAAGTTTCTTATTTCTCATCTAATTTTCTTTACACGTGAACTGTGAAAGTTCATAACAATGGTATCAAAGCATTGATCCAAATATACTTCATTCTTACTTCTAAATATAAACCTAATTCCTCATTTTTAATATTATTACAATTACATATAATATATATTATATTCTAGTGATGGAGTTAGTGCTAGGTTAGTAGAAGCAATTACAATTTATCTATGGAGGAACAGTTAAAAAATTTAGAAAGGAGGATGGAGCAGCAAATTGTAGAAAATAACCATATATTTGCTGATTTGATAAGTATGATGAAGGAGATAAAGGAAGATGGTCATACAGATAGAGATACGAACCAGAATTCACAAGGAATGGGGAATTCTAGACGGAACAAATCCTCGATTGTGGATCAAAATATGTTGCAAGTACTTTACTTTATGTAAAATTTCTGAAGATCAGAAGGTGGATATGGCTTCTCTGGCTTCTCTGGCTTCTCTTAATATGATCAATCAGACTAAATGCATCACACTCTAATCCTAAGGTAGTTAAAAACAATGTTTTTTAAAATTTAAAAGTCTAAACTGAAAACTGAAAACAGAAATCTATAACTGCCAATTCTACAACTGCTACATTCAAATACTAATTACTACTTCTAGTAAATGATATGTTTATTTACCCCTATCAAATAACCTCTAAAATATTGTTTACAAAATCTCTCTATAATATTCGGAGTAAGAAGGATGGGGAAGTAAGATTTCGAAATCAAATAAGGTTGTAGATACACTGGCTGAAGGGAGTAAGACGGTGAAATGACCCCAACTAGAAATAAGCAGGAACCCACCCCGATAGATTGACAAAGGTGTTGGAATACTTGCAAGTGATCGGAGAGCAGATTAATGTAATGAACACTCGAATATCAAAAGTGGAGAAAATTTTTGTGAAAAATGCTAAAAGGAGAGCTTGTTGCCTTATACTCTCTTACTGTCATTACAAAGGAAAGGTTGCCCAGAAATAGATGGTCAACACTAAACAGAGAAAAAGAGAAATGTTGTATGAAATATTATATGAGGTTTAATGTCAAGGCCCCAAAAATTTGAGGGTCTAGCTATTGAATATGTATTGGAGAATTTTCTTGTTAGTGGAAAGAGAGGTGTCGAAGCTCTGGAAGAGTTTCCAGGTAAGAGAGCCAAAAAATTTCCTAAATTTTATGAAGTTGAGTTTCATAAGCGGCGGGTAAATAATTTCATGCAAGACTTAAGGAATAATAAATTAATAATAGACGTACAAAGAAGAGGGAGGTGTCCTCAAGAAGAAAGACCTACCATATGAGCTCAAGTACGAAAAAGTCTAACAAAGGAAAGAAAGTTATAACTAAGGAAGCTGAGAGGCCTTATACTAGTAAATGATGTCGTATCATTTTGGTCATCTCAAACACTACTTATGCACGAAAATGTTTGTTCATAAAGTACATTCTTCTCACTGAGCACACAAAAAATGGACACTTCAAAAGATTATGTCTATCATACTTTTATGAATTATAACACATCAAATTGTAGACACATAAAGGATGAGATTGAAATATTTGTTAGGACAAGTTAATTAAGTGGGTTGTCAAAGAGGCGAAGAAGCACAAGATTGAATATTATAAATGTGTGCCCTAACCGTGTCTACTATAAGATAATCAAAAGATAATAAGTTGAGTATATAGCCTGATCGGTAAACATTCACATCATTATACGAGAATCAGATTTTGGAAAAAATAGCCTAAGGACCATAGGAAGATATGTTAGGGAGTTAAAAGTGGTATCCGATAAATATGAAAAGTGGTATACGAAGTGGATTCGTCGTAATCTTACGTACACACTACTTGTAAGAATTAATATCGAATCAACAAACTTGCATCTCACTGCAACAAAAATAATTAAATTCCACCAATTAAAAGTTACTTTAAATTCCACCGAAGTTACTTTAAATTCCACCAAATTCGGTGGAATTTAAGGTCAATTAGAATTTTCTTTGTAGAATGAATAAAAGCCACTGCATGCGGTGAAATTTATGATCGGTCGCTTTTATTCGGTGGAATTAAATATTGGCCGCATTTTTATTTAAACGAATTCGATAAAGATAGGCGAGAAACTTCCCTCTAACATTACAAATATTGGAAATAACAAAAACAACCGAATTTGGTGGCTTTTGTATTAATATTAAGTTTAAAAAATTGGAATTTACCCATTTTTAAATATTTTTAAAAATTATACAAGGAAGAATGAAAGCAACATGCATTACATGTTTAAATTCTTTTGATCGAAATAAATACTTTCTAAAAAAAATAGTGTAAAAGTTTCCAAATTTATATTTGTATATAGTTTCATTATTGAAAACTATATGCCTTTTTAAATTAAATATAAAAGTAGTTATGTCTTTTATACATTATATATAGTACATAAAAGAACAAGCAATTCAGAGGTGATAATCTTGTCCGTTAGTAGAATCCAACGACAAGGAAGGTAAACAACTCACCTATCCGGGTGATTTAACTAACTAATAGTAAGCTAGCTACCCGCATTCTACTCTACCTCTGTCGCACACACAGTGTTACTCTATCTCCCTCTCTCTTTCTCTCATATCTCTCTGTCTCCTCCCCCCCCCGCTCTCTCCATTTCAAAATGTCACAGCCACCCAGCGACTCCACCAAAGTCCTTCCAATCCCACCCTACATGAAAGCCATCTCCGGCTCAATCGGCGGAATCATGGAGTGTAATAACCCCAAAAATTTTGGACTTTTTGTAAACCTTATGAATAATGATTTTGCTGATTATGCTGAATAAGAAAACTTTTCATGTCACACAATATAGCAGTTCTTTTATTGATATTCTGAGGTCTTATTAGTACTCTATATGGTATATAAGTGTATGTAAAGATCGTCAGAATCCAAATCCGAACACTTTGATTTTTCCCGAAAATCCACCAGATACCGAAAGAATTGAGTATAAGGTAACATGATAAAAAGGATTTAAATTCAAGGATTTTTAGAGAGGATCATAAAAGAAATATAAAATATTGAGAAAGGTTTAGGGGAACCTAAGTAATAAGATCCCAGATATGATCCCTCAAACGATAAACAAGAACGAAAGTTAAGCGAACCGTATAACAGATAAGCGGTTATTAGCCAAGTAAGTAGGGGTTAATCAAAGAGGTTAGTGGATGATGATGTCATCACACCAACAAGAAGAAGACAAGTGTAAGAGGATGACATGAGAAAGATGACAGAGGCATGGTGACATAAGCATGACAAATGGAGGGATTGGTTGGTTGATTTTGAGCCACACAATTTTTACCATGGTAACAATCTAATTAACAACAAAAGGAAGTAACCAAGCTAAACACCACACAAATCATTTAATCAAACTAGAAACATTTTTACTTCACTTTTCTTCCCTTGCTCTCGGCCAAAACCAGAGCAGCAACTTAAAACTACCATATCTCCTTCAATACTCACTCAAATGTTATGTTCTATATCTCGTTGGAAAGGTATTGATATGGCCTACAACTCTTGTTCAAAGTCTCGTCTAAATAAGCATGGTAAGACCCTCATTTTTACAGTTCTTTAAATCGGACTTTTAGAAACTTCAAAACCTAACTTTGTGTTCTTGATTTCTTTGGAAATATCAAGCTTGTATGAGGTTAGATTAAGGCTTCCTAGCAACTTAACACCTACCAAGGAAGGTATCAACTTCAAATCCTAGCTTTAATTTTATGATTCCATTAAGTTTTATTGAAGCATTGTTAGTATTAAGGCTTGATCTT
This sequence comes from Apium graveolens, assembly GCF_009905375.1. Classification (NCBI taxonomy): domain Eukaryota; kingdom Viridiplantae; phylum Streptophyta; class Magnoliopsida; order Apiales; family Apiaceae; genus Apium; species Apium graveolens. Next base: position 222,240,540 of record NC_133651.1, on the reverse strand, counting down.
TGATTATAGTTTTGGTGGATTTGTATTGGTTTTGAATATTGGGTATTTGATTGGTTGGATAAATTGGTAATGTTATTCCTAATGAACTAACAATGAGATTTACAGAAGGGGGGTTGAATGTAAATCTCAAAACTTTTTCAAGTTTTGAGCAGTTTCAAAGGCTATGTGTTTAAGATAAACAAGTGTATGAATTGCTTTAAGCTAATACAGACAGATATATATTCAAACACTAATGTAAAGAACACAACAGACCTTAAAAACTTTTCTGGTGGATTGTTGTTCCACCAGAGATGGTATTTCAGAAAATCTGTGATTCAAGAAGCTTATCACAGCTGCATCCTAGTACAAACTAGATAATTTTTCTCTCAAGATTTTTCTAAAAAGTTCTGAAAAAATTCATATCTAATTACTAGCTGCTGCTTGGTTTATATATCACCAAGTTTACAAGTGAAGACAAAGATAAAAATACAATAATAAAATAAGTTCTCCACTTGTTTCTTCTCCATTTTACTCCAGTGCATTGTTGACTATTGCCTCTTTATACTAGAGTAGAACGGCTGCTTTTTCTGATGTTCCTGAAATAGGCTACCACATCTCAGTTGTCTCTGTCAACCCATGTGCCTCTGTTTGTAGGTACAACTACCACTTGTCAACTGATATTTTAACAGAACATCCGTTGAAGCCTTCATCCGTTGATGGCTTTATCCGTTGATGTGTTAGCAGTTGAGGCTTTATCCGTTGATGCACTCATCCGTTGAAGGATGTTATCCGTTGAAGCTTTAGAGACATCCATTGAAGCTTTGTTTCTCATCCGTTGAAGGTCTTTAAGTTATCCGTTGACACCATTTCATTAATACAAAATTACAAGGCATGAAATATTTACAATTGACCTTCCTATCTGCATATCCTCTAGTAGTCAACATGACTTATAATTTCCCTCAATATTTAAGAATTATATCTCAAATTCAGAGACTGAAATGTGCTACAACACTAGACTTATTTCTAAGTAAAGCTACACCATCAACGGATAGCCAAAATGGTCTTATCCGTTGAGGCTACAAACACTAGTTTTCTACTTAAGTGTTTTGTTAAACATATCATCAAACTAATGCACATATATTCCTAACAGGTAAAACTTGGAGTTGAGGACTGATTTTGTAGTATGATGGTTAAATATTGTTGTATTGGTGGTTGTGAGTAAATTGATAATAATTTAGAGTGTTAATTAAATTGGAAATCGCGTAAACATAAATGTCATAATGCCCGACTTTCCTTAACTGTTCTGTTCTTAACTTTAGGACCCGTGAAATCACTGAAAGATTCTAACCTTTGCCATGTTTAGATAGTTCATGTTACGATCTTCGTTTTGATATGTGGTTCACTTGAATCCGATGTACGGTTTAGGAGAAACGACCGTTTTAAGTAACGGCGTTTCGTGAACGAACCATTACCCCTCGCCTTACTTTAAAACCATAGTTAAGGCCCTTAAATGACTAATTGGAGTATGAAACAATTATGTAAAGTGGACTAGGAAGTTGGTAAGGTATTCGTGAAAGCGTCTCCTTAAAATTCGTAACGGTTAATTTATTAAAAATGGTGGAGCCGGGGGTACTCGAACGACTTATATGATTTGTTAAGCGTAGAAATGACCATAAGCAAACGTTAGGGTTCAATTGGTTAAAGTCTAGTTTCTTAAGCGACCGTGGTTTAATTCCGGCTTATGTTATTGTTCATAGGTTACCGGACCCACTCTAAGCTTAAGTCTACCCCGGAGCACTCAGGCAAGTTTTCTACCTGCTATATTGTTGTTGTGATGTATATATGTATATGCATTATCTTGTGATAGATGCATGATGGTTATTAGAAAATCTTGCGATATATTGGAGCATACTGATATGGTTTATATGCATGCTTGTTTCGTAATCTTGATATCTAATTGTTGATTCAAATGCTTATAAGTTGCATAATACCTATGCTAGAGATAAGCAGTAATTGCATATACCCTTAGTATAGGGGACCCGAAGGTGAACATTTTTCTAAACCGGGAGTCGGTGTTCCCGAGTATAATATATGTATATTTTTATATATATATATAAATAGTTTTCAAAACTATTAATCGAATAAGGTTTATTCAATAACTTTATTTATTTAATGAATATTATTTTAAATATTCATTCGAGAACTTATGACTCCGCTTATTTTATTTAATGAATATTATTTTGAATATTCATTCGATGACCTATGACTCCGCTTATTTTATTAAATAATATTCTTTATTTTATTAAAGAATAATGTTTCGATAATCAAACTTATTTTCGATTATTCAAATAAAGATCGTACTTTCGTATAAGTATATCGTTGTTTAATTATTATTATTCATTTCAAGTATGAATTTTAAAATTTCTACTTCAACTATTTTTATAAAGATCATCCTTTATGGGAATATTATTTAAACAATAATATTCAGATATTTTCTAATATATTGGGACTGATTTATTTTATTAAATCAGCATTTCTCCAAACATTCTTAAAAATGTTTTCGAGTCTTCAAAATGATTTTAAAGGTTAGAGCAGATCCCAAAACTCATTTTCAAATTTAAGATCTTCCTTCTGAAGGGGATTTAAATACTCGCTCAAAAATCTGAGGGATCCGGCTTCGTGATGTATTTTTATATACTCGCAACAAGGTTGTTGTTTTGATAAAAGAGTTTTTGATTACTTACCCAACACTCGGGAAGTAAAATTCTTGGAATAAGTTAATCCAATAACAGGCATCGCCTGGGAAATATCGGCCGTATCAACAAGTTGCTACTTGGGGAAAGGGGGACGAACTTTACGTTTCAGAGTCATGGATTTCATCTGAACTAGGAGTGGCGTAAGTGGTCGAGTGGCGCCGGCCCAGCCTTATTTATTGGCCCAAATGGCCCGGAAGTTCCGCTAAGACGGTCCATTCCTTAGGAGTCCAGTGTTCGGTTGACAAGTAAATCCGACTGTTCTCCTCTACATGTAGAAAATGGTGATGTTGCACTACTGCGACTGATCATCGTGAGTGGTCTTCCTGGCGCGGCAAACTCCCGTAATGAGTTCATCATCCAATCGGATATTTCTGCAACACTACCCAGAGCACTTCGATAGAAAGGCTACGGCTGGGCGATTGTTAAGTGTTGGCAGGGTCGAGTTTTCAAAATGATGTTTTCATCAAATGAAGTATCTCGTAACTTCATTTCATTTTTATGATATTTCAAAGATTAATTCTATACAAGTTTTGTTGTGTAGCTTCATCTATGGGATGAACTAATTATAACTTGAATGGTGGTAGTTCAAGTAGTATTCGGAAAAGATATAAGTATATTGGAGTATCTTGTAACTTCATCTTTTCAACTTATATCTAGTTAATGATTATCTTATGAATGACAAAGGTTTTCAGAAAAATGTTGAGACAAGGTTAGATATATGAGATCACCTTGCAACGATATTTTTATACATTTATAAACTGGAACTCTGTGTATATTATGCCTGGCAGAGTATTTCAAAGATTTTGAAAAGTATATATGTATATACTGAATATTTTGCGACTTGGTCGCGTTAAGATATCAACTTGGTTCATTTCTTCTTAACCAAGACTTTCTTGAGTACTATGAGAATGCTCATATATTGTAAATTATTATACATACTATTTTGGTGGGCTTGTTACTCACCCTTACTTTCTTCTTTCATCACACAACATCAGATAGACAAGATGAACAGGACCAAGCTCCCAATTCGCGAGCGGACAGGAAACGTTCCGCAGTTTCCTATAGGCGTTGATGTTGCTGTAGCTGAGGTAGGAACTACCAATAGGCTAGGCTTTCAACTTTTGATGTACCAGACTTATGTATCTTTATGAATTGTAATAATGGCAAAGAAATGTAAATTTATTCAGAAACCCTTTTAAGGTGTAATGGCAAATAATTGTGGAATAAAATGACTCGTGTTATTTTTGGATATTCATCTCTGAGACTATAACTTGTGGTGTGTGTTTTTATTGTGGGGTCACAGTACGGAGTAGTTGATTATTTATTAAGATTGGGTGTTTTTAAGGGAAATGGAACTCGTGACAACCCGGATCCCCGACCCCGGATTTGGGGGGTGTTACAGAAATGGTATCAGAGCTAAGCGTTATAAACCTCAGAGATGATATGACGTTAAAATAATAAGTTCACTAAGATAATAAGAACTCTTGCCAAGTTCATAGTCGGACTACCTAACGTAGTACTAACAGTTAAAACCCTTATGGGAACCCTTATAAATATCGTGATAGAAGCGTAGTTCGTTATCATATATGGTAGCGGGACTCCGAACCCTGAGGTTGAGGAGCAACAACGCAATGATGTTTTATTACTTATTGGAGATCAGATTATGGATCTGATAGAGCGTCCTAACGCGGGACCGGATGATGTTCATATTGAGGATGTAGCGGTTGAGGATGTTGTCCTAGAAGGGATTGTTGCTGAGAAGAATCCTGTGGAGGATCCTGACAAGAATGAATAAAGGACCACTGAGGAATTGATGACTATGGTTAGGGCGACTACCAGAGGTAGGATTGGCCGGTTACTGCCGGAGGTTCGTTCAAGTTCGTAAAGATAGTAGCCCCTTTAACGCGCTTACTCGTAAGACTGAGAAGTTCGAATGGACCCAGAAATACGAGAACAACTTTCAAGAACTGAAGCAAAGATTGGTGACGGCCCCTATGATGGCGTTGCCGGATGGAAAAGGAGATTTTGTGATGTATAGTGACGCTTCGCATAAGGAATTAGGGTGCTTCTTATACAGCACAACAAGGTAATCGCGTACGCGTCAAGACAATTAAGGGAATATACAATTCGATATCCCCACCCATGAGCTTGGGCTTGTGGCAATAGTTTTTCCCTAAAGATTGGAGGCACTACTTGTATGGAGAGAAGTGCAAGATTTACACAAACCATAGGAGCTCTAGTACATTTTTACGTAGAAAGAGCTCAACATACGCCAGAGGAGGCGGTTAGAGCTAATCAAGAATTATGATTGGGAGATTCTTTATCATTCGGGGAAAGCCAATGTGGTGGCTGATGCCCTTAGTAAAAAGGAGACACTCAAGATGATAATATCTTTGGGAGAGTTTATAAGAGATTTTGAGAAAATGGAAATAGAAGTGAAGGTAACCAGAGCCGGTACCGAAAAGTTGTTTGAGATTGCAATACAGCCCGAATTATTGGAAAAGAACATATTGTGCCAGAAAAAGTGATGAATGAAGGCAGAGAGCCAACAAATAGATAAGAGATTAATACCGAAAAAGATGATAAGGGAATAATGAGGTATTCCTACAGAATTTGGGTTCCAAATGTTCAAGAGCTTAAAGATGAGATCTTAGATAAAAGCTAGTTTGAGGAATAAGATTTAGAGCAAACCCTGAACGTGATAGTCAGGAGGGTCGCCATCAAGATAGAAGGAACCCATAACATAATGAAGTGGAAAATGAGGATTTAAAACATGTAGGATGACCCCGATTATGGGGAGGAGGAGGGAACATTCAGACTAAGGAAACAGAAGTCGAGTAAGGAAAGGAGACCCGAGACGGTACTCCTATACGACAGTTTATGGACCTTTCTAGACAGAACTTAGAATATTATCCCCAACCATCACCCTGAGGAAACAATGCGGTGAGAAATTCTTTCAGGACCTAGAATTAAACATATCTCAGGTATTATTATTCATTTCAAGTATGAATTTTAAAATTTCTACTTCAACTATTTTTATAAAGATCATCCTTTATGGGAATATTATTTAAACAATAATATTCAGATATTTTCTAATATATTGGGACTGATTTATTTTATTAAATCAGCATTTCTCCAAACATTCTTAAAAATGTTTTCGAGTCTTCAAAATGATTTTAAAGGTTAGAGCAGATCCCAAAACTCATTTTCAAATTTAAGATCTTCCTTCTGAAGGGGATTTAAATACTCGCTCAAAAATCTGAGGGATCCGGCTTCGTGATGTATTTTTATATACTCGCAACAAGGTTGTTGTTTTGATAAAAGAGTTTTTGATTACTTACCCAACACTCGGGAAGTAAAATTCTTGGAATAAGTTAATCCAATAACAGGCATCGCCTGGGAAATATCAGCCGTATCAACAAGTTGCTACTTGGGGAAAGGGGGGACGAACTTTACGTTTCAGAGTCATGGATTTCATCTGAACTAGGAGTGGCGTAAGTGGTCGAGTGGCGCCGGCCCAGCCTTATTTATTGGCCCAAATGGCCCGGAAGTTCCGCTAAGACGGTCCATTCCTTAGGAGTCCAGTGTTCGGTTGACAAGTAAATCCGACTGTTCTCCTCTACATGTAGAAAATGGTGGGGTTGCACTACTGCGACTGATCATCGTGAGTGGTCTTCCTGGCGCGGCAAACTCCCGTAATGAGTTCATCATCCAATCGGATATTTCTGCAACACTACCCAGAGCACTTCGATAGAAAGGCTACGGCTGGGCGATTGTTAAGTGTTGGCAGGGTCGAGTTTTCAAAATGATGTTTTCATCAAATGAAGTATCTCGTAACTTCATTTCATTTTGATGATATTTCAAAGATTAATTCTATACAAGTTTTGTTGTGTAGCTTCATCTATGGGATGAACTAATTATAACTTGAATGGTGGTAGTTCAAGTAGTATTCGGAAAAGATATAAGTATATTGGAGTATCTTGTAACTTCATCTTTTCAACTTATATCTAGTTAATGATTATCTTATGAATGACAAAGGTTTTCAGAAAAATGTTGAGACAAGGTTAGATATATGAGATCACCTTGCAACGATATTTTTATACATTTATAAACTGGAACTCTGTGTATATTATGCCTGGCAGAGTATTTCAAAGATTTTGAAAAGTATATATGTATATACTGAATATTTTGCGACTTGGTCGCGTTAAGATATCAACTTGGTTCATTTCTTCTTAACCAAGACTTTCTTGAGTACTATGAGAATGCTCATATATTGTAAATTATTATACATACTATTTTGGTGGGCTTGTTACTCACCCTTACTTTCTTCTTTCATCACACAACATCAGATAGACAAGATGAACAGGACCAAGCTCCCAATTCGCGAGCGGACAGGAAACGTTCCGCAGTTTCCTATAGGCGTTGATGTTGCTGTAGCTGAGGTAGGAACTACCAATAGGCTAGGCTTTCAACTTTTGATGTACCAGACTTATGTATCTTTATGAATTGTAATAATGGCAAAGAAATGTAAATTTATTCAGAAACCCTTTTAAGGTGTAATGGCAAATAATTGTGGAATAAAATGACTCGTGTTATTTTTGGATATTCATCTCTGAGACTATAACTTGTGGTGTGTGTTTTTATTGTGGGGTCACAGTACGGAGTAGTTGATTATTTATTAAGATTGGGTGTTTTTAAGGGAAATGGAACTCGTGACAACCCGGATCCCCGACCCTGGATTTGGGGGGTGTTACAGAAATGGTATCAGAGCTAAGCGTTATAAACCTCAGAGATGATATGACGTTAAAATAATAAGTTCACTAAGATAATAAGAACTCTTGCCAAGTTCATAGTCGGACTACCTAACGTAGTACTAACAGTTAAAACCCTTATGGGAACCCTTATAAATATCGTGATAGAAGCGTAGTTCGTTATCATATATGGTAGCGGGACTCCGAACCCTGAGGTTGAGGAGCAACAACGCGATGATGTTTTATTACTTATTGGAGATCAGATTATGGATCCGATAGAGCGTCCTAACGTGGGACCAGATGATGTTCATATTGAGGATGTAGCGGTTGAGGATGTTTTCCTAGAAGGGATTGTTGCTGAGAAGAATCCCGTGGAGGATCCTGACAAGAATGAATAAAGGACCACTGAGGAATTGATGACTATGGTTAGGGCGACTACTAGAGGTAGGATTGGCCGGTTACTGCCGGAGGTTCGTTCAAGTTCGTAAAGATAGTAGCCCCTTTAACGCGCTTACTCGTAAGACTGAGAAGTTCGAATGGACCCAGAAATACGAGAACAACTTTCAAGAACTGAAGCAAAGATTGGTGACGGCCCCTATGATGGCGTTGCCGGATGGAAAAGGAGATTTTCTGATGTATAGTGACGCTTCGCATAAGGAATTAGGGTGCTTCTTATACAGCACAACAAGGTAATCGCGTACGCGTCAAGACAATTAAGGGAATATATAATTCGATATCCCCACCCATGAGCTTGGGCTTGTGGCAATAGTTTTTCCCTAAAGATTGGAGGCACTACTTGTATGGAGAGAAGTGCAAGATTTACACAAACCATAGGAGCTCTAGTACATTTTTACGTAGAAAGAGCTCAACATACGCCAGAGGAGGCGGTTAGAGCTAATCAAGAATTATGATTGGGAGATTCTTTATCATTCGGGGAAAGCCAATGTGGTGGCTGATGCCCTTAGTAAAAAGGAGACACTCAAGATGATAATATCTTTGGGAGAGTTTATAAGAGATTTTGAGAAAATGGAAATAGAAGTGAAGGTAACCAGAGCCGGTACCGAAAAGTTGTTTGAGATTGCAATACAGCCCGAATTATTAGAAAAGAACATATTGTGCCAGAAAAAGTGATGAATGAAGGCAGAGAGCCAACAAATAGATAAGAGATTAATATCGAGAAAGATGATAAGGGAATAATGAGGTATTCCTACAGAATTTGGGTTCCAAATGTTCAAGAGCTTAAAGATGAGATCTTAGATAAAAGCTAGTTTGAGGAATAAGATTTAGAGCAAACCCTGAACGTGATAGTCAGGAGGGTCGCCATCAAGATAGAAGGAACCCATAACATAATGAAGTGGAAAATGAGGATTTAAAACATGTAGGATGACCCCGATTATGGGGAGGAGGAGGGAACATTCAGACTAAGGAAACAGAAGTCGAGTAAGGAAAGGAGACCCGAGACGGTACTCCTATACGACAGTTTATGGACCTTTCTAGACAGAACTTAGAATATTATCCCCAACCATCACCCTGAGGAAACAATGCGGTGAGAAATTCTTTCAGGACCTTTAAGTCGCTAAGCTCTCAGAGTTCCAAGGAACAAGCTGACCCAGTCGAGACAAGAGCCTGGCTAAAGGAAATATAGGAATCATTTGAGATTCTAAATGATTGACGAATCATAAAAGACTGTTTTTGTCACTTACCCTCCTAAAAGAGAGGCCACCCGCTGGTGAAAGGCCAAGGAAGGCACGGAGCAAGAGATTATAATAAACTGATTTAAGTTCACTCAATTGTTTTCAGGAAAGTACTTCCCAAGGTTATGGAGATAGTGTAAAAGCTTTAGAGCCAGAACAAAGGCAGACGAGTATGATGAATTGTGAATCTAAGTTGTAAAAGTTGTCAAGATTCGTTCTGAGGACACGAATCCAGAATGACGGGATGTTTGAAATCAATGCTTATGTTATGTTGGTTCATGAAATAATGATAAGAGAAAGGAAAATAAAAAGAAACTGAAGTGGAAAGGAATATAAAGGCAATAGAGTTTGAGGAATGATAAGGGAGTTGGGTATGAGGAAACCCTAAAGACTCGTAGCAATAGAAATAGAAAAGTATGTAATCGTCAGGATGAGGGTGATTCACCATGAGTTAAAATTGATGGTTGAAGGCATAAGAGATACATATATTTTATCCCCTGTAAGTTGGGAGGATTCGAGAAAACCTTGAGATAGTTCGAAGGATAAATAATGAGACGCGGATAGACTGAGGAGACAAGGAAGTAAGAAATTAGGAAAATTGAATGAAGGAAGTGACCTTCAAGAATGTGAAGTGTAAGACCGGTGGCTTGATACCCAGAAAGGGAGATGCCAGGTATGAAAGATATCCCAACACTGAGATGACTGTTGAGATAAATAACAAAAGCAAATAAGGAATTATTAAGAAGAAGTTCACGTTGAACACGACCAATATCTTCCAGAACATCCCTGTTGTCATTACCAAATTAGGCAAGCAAAGTGAAAAAAAAACCATTGTTATCTTTTGGAGGCCATATGGATTGACCTCAGTTTGAATAAGGATGCTATTGTGAAATTAAGTATAGACTATCGAAGTGAGAATGATTGAATAAGGTTTTATATCAAGTATATATGACTTGATTTATCCATGGAAGAGTGTAAGTATCTTTTAAAGGTGGAATTAAGGATAAAACCCCGATAACTTGAAATAAATCCTAGGGGAATGCATAAAGGTTGGCATTTAACCCTTAATAGGGACAGCATGAGTTTTGACAGTATGAATTGGAAAGCATTAAGGTAACAACAACCTTTAAGGATTAGTGGAGAAATTTTTCAGAAGTATATAGACAATGATTCTGGTATTAGTAAATGGTATATTGATATGCCCTGTGCCTAGGGTGTACCTGATGAAGGATTTAAGGATAACCTTAGAGATTTTACAAGGAGAAAGGTAATATTCAAAGTTCTCAAGAATGGAAATTTTGATGAAGGAAATATGACGTAATTATAATAATGCCAGGTGGGGCACGTGTTGAACCATAAGAAAGTATAGATTGATCCAATGAGGGTCGAGATTGGTGAAAACAAGAAGGACCCAAGATAAGAGACGTCCTAAGTATGATCGAGAGTCAGTCGTGGCAATGTTCACATCTAAAGACTAAGGCAATGATTTATGGGAAAATGGTGATTTTTTTCTCACCAGGACTTAAAAGAAGCATTTTCACATAAGCAGTGATTGAAATGAGATAGAAAATTTAGTTGGAGGTGGTTAAAATGACATTGATTGTAAGGAAATTTTACTATCAGGAAAGGCCAAAGAGGTGGCCAACACTTTAAGTGTAAGAGGACAATTATCGGCGCTCGTGCCAGAGGAATACAGTGATAATGGTTAATTCCGTGAAGGTTGTATTATGGTGTGAAAGATTGATATTCCTTCTGATGACTGTGCGGTACTCAACCGTAATAGTAGTTTGGTAAAGATTTAATTCATGTAATCGCCGTGAGCGGGCTTTCTATCTTAGAAGGTCCTATCTTGAGATAAGCCAGGAGCATGTTACGAAAGGACTAAATGAACCTTTGAGCTTCATGTCTCCCAGTAAAGAAATATGGTTAATAATGGTATTAGCCTGCTATCGTTGCTTTGATTGAAACTCTTCTGCAATTTTATCTGCTTCATGTCATGTATGTACGTCAGGATCAGGAATGTTCTTCACGAATCATGAATGGTTATTATGTTACCTCCTTAGAAGGATTCGATATGATATGAATGGACTCCGTATGGTTAGCTATTAAAACTTCATGGAAAATGAATGACTACAGTAGGTCAATGGTGGGCCATAGTAATGCAGGAATGATTCTGCGAGTAATAAGCCGATTACTTACAACCGTGAGAGTTGTATTGGAATGGATGTTGAGAGTGAGTACCACTAATTGGGTCGTGGTGGTGTATAAGTTATCATTAATAGGCTAATTAAGTCGATTATCTACCTATTGAATACTTATTCCTTCTTATCAATAGAGAGTCGTATTACTATACGAGGAAGGTTGCGATGCAAGCATATAATTCTAATAGCGATGACATCTAGAATGAAATCCCAGATTCAATTTTCGATGTCGAGGGAGTTTCAAAGGTGATTGTTTATAAGCTCGAACAAGAGCATGGGTCCATAAAATGATGGACGGAATAGTAAATATTCAGACACGTGAAATACGATGCTATAATACTTGATGTTGATATATATACGTATATGTTTTATTCTCCTATGACAAACCTCTATAGTTCAGAGGTAGATTCCAAGCCAAATATTTTGTGGCAGTATATTTTATATAAATACAATTCTCTTCAATTTGTTCTTTTCTCTCCTTTTCATTTCATATAAGCTGAGAAGAACAACCCTTTCAGAAGGGGAGGTATTGTCGAATGACTATCTATCTGTGTGATAGAATCCTAGTAGGATACCATCTATTGTTTAATTGCTTGTCAAGTACTAAAGGCTGGCCACCTTCTGTACTAACTATGCAATGTAACAAGTGTTCATGATCATGGTGATCTCTCAATAAATTCTTTTACTTCTATATGAAGGACCAAGCTTTCGAAGATGGAGGCAGCTAGAGATGAAGTGGTACCAAGTATGGTGGTATTCCGATTCTAACGCGTTCGTGATACTAAGGTTGACGAGATTATTAAAAGGTTATAGAACGCTAACGAGCAAAAGTGTAATCAGTATAAAATTTGGTACGGAAGATAGTAACGATTACGAACTGGAAAAGAGTGGGTATTGAGAAGCAAAAGCTGTAGATCTAGATGAGATAATGAGAGTCTGTACAATAGACTTGAAAGAAATTTGGAATGATCACTTAACGCGGATTGAGTTTTCTTACGATAATCGATCGTATGTCAGTATCGAGGTATCGCCTTTATGAGATCCTTGAGGGAAGACAATGTCGATCTCCCTTATATTAGGATGAAGTTATAGAGCGCAAGATGCTCGGACCCGAAGTAGTCCAAAGGACCAAGGATATAATAGATCTAATCAGAGGACGGCTGGTAGTAGCCCAAGATGGACATAAGAAGTATGTTGATTTGACACGAAAGGACAAAGAATAGGAAGTAGGGGACCTAGTGATGTTATAGGTATTCCCTTGGAAAGGATGGATATGGTTCGGAAAGAAAGGAAAGCTAAGCCCACGAATTGTTGGACCCTTAGATATATTAAGTCGTATTGGGAAGTTAACATATGAGCTAGCCTTACCCCGAACCTTAGCAAGTTCATAACGTGTTCCATGTATCAATGTTAAGGAAGTGTAATCCGGATGTTAGACAAATAGGGGCATATAAGCGCATAGACATACAACCAGACGTAACCTATATGGAGCAACCAGGAAAGGTTATAGATCAAAAATGGACAAGTGCTTAGAAGAAGGGTTATCATGCTAGTCAGGGTTTGTGGCAGAACCACAATATGGGAAAATTGACTTGAGAGTTAGAAAAACCAATGCTAAGAAAGTATCCCTATTCATTTTCTATCTGATTCCGGGACGGAATCCTTTTAAGAAGGGGAGACTGTAATAACCCCAAAAATTTTGGTCTTTTTGTAAACCTTATGAATAGTGATTTTGCTGATTATGCTGAATAAGAAAACTTTTCATGCCACACAATGTAGCAGTTCTTTTATTGATATTCTGAGGTCTTATTAGTACTCTATATGGTATATAAGTGTATGTAAAGATCGTCAGAATCCAAATCCGAACACTTTGATTTTTCCCGTAAATCCACCAAATACCGAAAGAATTGAGTATAAGGTAACATGATAAAAAGGATTTAAATTCAAGGATTTTTAGAGAGGATCATAAAAAGAATATAAAATATTGAGAAAGGTTTAGGGGAACCTAAGTAATAAGATCCCAGGTACGATCCCTCAAATGATAAACGAGAACGAAAGTTAAGCGAACCGTATAACAGATAAGGAGTCATTAGCCAAGTAATTAGGGGTTAATCAAAGAGGTTAGTGGATGATGATGTCATCACACCAACAAGAAGAAGACAAGTGTAAGAGGATGACATGAGAAAGATGACATAGGCATGGTGACATAAGCATGACAAATGGAGGGATTGGTTGGTTGATTGTGAGCCACATAATTTTTACCATGGTAACAATCTAATTAACAAAAAAAGGAAGTAACCCAGCTAAACACCACACAAATCATTTAATCAAACTAGAAACATTTTTACTTCACTTTTCTTCCCTTGCTCTCGGCCAAAACCAGAGCAGCAACTTAAAACTACCATATATCCTTCAATACTCACTCAAATGTTATGTTCTATAGCTCATTGGAAAGGTATTGAGATGGCCTACAACTCTTGTTCACAAGTCTCGTCTAAATAAGCATGTGAAGACCCTCATTTTTACAGTTCTTTAAAATGGACTTTTAGAAACTTCAAAACCTAACTTTGTGTTCTTGATTTCTTTGGAAAGATCAAGCTTGTAGGAGGTTAGATTAAGGCTCCCTAAGGCTTCCTAGCAACTTAACACCTACCAAGGAAGGTATCAACTTCAAACCCTAGCTTTGATTTTATGATTCCATTAAGTTTTATTGAAGCATTGTTAGTATTAAGGCTTGATCTTTGATTATAAGTAGTTTTGGTGGATTTGTATTGGTTTTGAATATTGGGTCTTTGATTGGATGGATAAATTGGTAAAACTTGGATTCGGGGACTGAGTTTGTAGTATGATGGTTGAATATTGTTGTATTGGTGGTTGTGAGTGAATTGATGATAATTTAGAGTGTTAATTAAATTGGAAATCGTGTAAACATAAACGTCATAATGCCCGATTTTCCTTAACTGTTCTGTTCTTAACTTTAGGACCCGTAAACTCACTGAAAGATTTTAACCTTTGTAATTTTTAGATAGTTCATGTTACGAGCTTCGTTTACATATGTGGTTCGCTTGAATCTGATGTACGGTTTAGGAGAAACGACCATTTTAAGTAACGGTGTTTCGTGAACGAACCATTACCCCTCGCCTTACTTTAAAACCATAGTTAAGGCCCTTAAATGACTAATTGGAGTATGAAATAATTATGTAAAGTGGACTAGGTAGTTGGTAGGGTATTCCCGAAAGCGTCGCCTTAAAATTCGTAACGGTTAATTTATTAAAAATGGTGGAGCCGAGGGTACTCGAACGACTTATGTGATTTGTTCAGCGTAGAAATGACCATAAGCAAACGTTAGGGTTCAATTGGTTAAAGTCTAGTTTATTAAGCGACCGTGGTTTAATTCCGGCTTATGTTGTTGTTCACAGGTTACCGGACCCACTCTAAGCTTAAGTCTACCCCGGAGCACTCAGGCAAGTTTTCTACCCGTTATACTGTTGTTGTGATGTATATATGTATATGCATTATCTTGTGATAGATGCATGATGGTTATTAGCAAATCTTGCGATATATTGGAGAATTTTGATATGGTTTATATGCATGCCTGTTTCGTAATCTTAATATCTAATTGTTGATTCAAATGCTTATAAGTTGCATAATACCTATGCTAGAGATAAGTAGTAATTGCGCATACCCTTAGTATAGGGGACCCGAAGGTGAACATTTTTCTAAACCGGGAGTCGGTGTTCTCGAGTATAATATATGTATATTTATATATATATATATATAGTTTTCAAAAATATTAATCGAATAAGGTTTATTCGATAACTTTATTTATTTAATGAATATTATTTTGAATATTCATTCGAGGACTTATGACTCCACTTATTTTATTTAATGAATATTATTTTGAATATTCATTCGAGGACCTATGACTCCGCTTATTTTATTAAATAATATTCTTTATTTTATTAAAGAATAATATTTCGATAATCAAACTTATTTTCGATTATTCAAATAAAGATCGTACTTTCGTATAAGTATATCTTTGGTTAATTATTATTATTCATTTCAAGTATGAGTTTTAAAACTTCTACTTCAACTATTTTATAAAGATCATCCTTTATGGGAATATTATTTAAACAATAATATTCAGATATTTTCTAATATATTGGGACTGATTTATTTTATTAAATCAGCATTTCTCCAAACATTCTTAAAAATGTTTTCGAGTCTTCAAAATGATTTTAAAGGTTAGAGCGGATCCCAAAACTCATTTTCAAATTTAAGATCTTCCTTCTGAAGGGGATTTAAATACTCACTCAAAAATCTGAGGGATCCGGCTTCATGATTTATTTTTATATACTCACAACAAGGTTGTTATTTTGATAAAAGAGTTTTTGATTACTTACCCAACACTCGGGAAGTAAAATTCTTGGAATAAGTTAATCCATTAACAGGCATCGCCTGGGAAATATCGGTGAGTTTTCCTTTCCAACTAGATACGACTTCTTGGTGGAGCCGTATCAACAAGTTGCTACTTGGGGAAAGGGGGAACGAACTTTACGTTTCAGAGTCATGGATTTCATCTGAACTAGGAGTGGCGTAAGTGGTTGAGTGGCGTCGGCCCAGCCTTATTTATTGGCCCAAATGGCCCGAAAGTTCCGCTAAGACGGTCCATTCCTTAGGAGTCCAGCGTTCGGTTGACAAGTAAATTCGACTGTTCTCCTCTACATGTAGAAAATGGTGGGGTTGCACTACTGCGACTGATCATCGTGAGTGGTCTTCCTGGAGCGGCAAACTCCCATAATGAGTTCATCATCCAATTGGATATTTCTGCAACATTACCCAGAGCACTTCGATAGAAAGGCTACGGCTGGGTGATTGTTAAGTGTTGGCAGGGTCGAGTTTTCAAAATGATGTTTTCATCAAATGAAGTATCTCGTAACTTCATTTCATTTTGATGATATTTCAAAGATTAATTCTATACAAGTTTTGTTGTGTAGCTTCATCTATGGGATGAACTAATTATAACTTGAATGGTGGTAGTTCAAGTAGTATTCGGAAAAGATATAAGTATATTGGAGTATCTTGTAACTTCATCTTTTCAACTTATATCTAGTTAATGATTATCTTATGAATGACAAAGGTTTTTAGAAAAACGTTGAGACAAGGTTAGATATATGAGATCACCTTGCAACGATATTTTTATACATTTATAGACTGCAACTCTGTGTATATTATGCCTGGCAGAGTATTTCAAAGATTTTGAAAAGTATATATGTATATACTGAATATTTTGCGACTTGGTCGCATTAAGATATCAACTTGGTTCATTTCTTCTTAACCAAGACTTTCTTGAGTACTATGAGAATGCTCATATATTGTAAATTATTATACATACTATTTCGGTGGGCTTGTTGCTCACCCTTGCTTTCTTCTTTCATCACACAACATCAGATAGACAAGATGAACAGGACCAAGCTCCCAATTCACGAGCGGATAGGAAACTTTCTGCAGTTTCCTATAGGCATTGATGTCGCTGTAGCTGAGGTAGGAACTACCAATAGGCTAGGCTTTCAACTTTTGATGTACCAGACTTATGTATCTTTATGAATTGTAATAATGGAAAAGAAATGTAAATTTATTCAGAAACCCTTTTAAGGTGTAATGGCATATAATTGTGGAATAAAATGACTCGTGTTATTTTTGGATATTCATCTCTGAGACAATAACTTGTGGTGTGTGTGTTTATTGTGGGGTCACAGTACGGAGTAGTTGATTATTTATTAAGATTGGGTGTTATTAAGAGAAATGGAACTCGTGACAACCCGGATCCCCGACCCCGGATTTGGGGGTGTTACATGGAGGCCTCATGTCTCCAACCAATCGACGTAATTAAAACTCGGTTAAAACTCGACCACTCCGGTTCATACAAGGGCATAATTCACTGCGGCACCACTATTGTCAAAACTGAAGGTGCTCGAGCTTTGTGGAAAGGATTGACTCATTTTGCTACTTATTTGACACTCAAGTATGCTTTAAGAATGGGCTCTAATGCTGTGCTTCAGACTGTTTTTAAGGATAAGCAGACCGAAAAGATTAGTAATCAAGGGAGGCTATTTTTCGGGTTCGGGGTAGGTGTTCTTCACACTCCAGTATCTATATGTATTGGAATTTGAAGAATTTGTGTATAACTCGGACTGAGTTAACTCAGTCCATCTGCACCAGCAAAAGAACCTGGTTCTTCATACCCTCCTGAATTGTTCTTTTTTTTAAATATTGTTAGATATATTTGATAATGTCATGGCTAATATGTTTTATGTTTAGCTTTCAGATCTTACTTGAACAGGATAAATCAGTACTTAACTGTTGATCAGTACTTATACTGGAAGTCAGGACTTAAGGATATCAGTACTTATGTTATCAGGAGATAATCATCAGAAGATAGATATCAGAACTTAAGTGCTGAAGGACGATCAGATAAGGACAGTAGCTGATTAAAGGAAAGAAGATCAAAATAAACATAAGAAGAGATATGCATGAAGAAGGAATTCTGTAAAGAATGGAATACTTGGAAGAAAAGATATCTGATTGATATATTTTAGGAAACAGAATTATATTCCATATGAATTAGCGATTATCTTGTAACTGTGTAGTATATAAACACAGACATAGGGTTTACACTATAAGTGTTATCATTATTAGAGAAGATTATTCATTGTAACCCTAGCAGCTCTCGTGATATTTGTTCATCACTGAGAGGTAACAGTTCCATACTGCAACAGAGTTTATTGTTTCAATAAAGTTTGTTTTCTGTTACTTAAGTTCTTAAAGTTCGATTTGAGTGTACTATACACTGTATTCACCCCCTCTACAGTGTGTGTGTGACCTAATAATTGGTATCAGAGCCTATCTGTTAACATACATACAGTTAAAGATCCAAACACAATCATATCGGACACAGAAACTCCAACTAAGCCTACCAAAACTGAGGAACCACCAAAGACACAAATTCAGAGTCGGTATGAGACCATCAGAGTTCCCATACTGAGACCATCTGAATATCCCATATGGAAGGTAAGGATGACCATGTTCCTGGAAGCAACAGATCCAGAATACCTTGATAGAATCAAGGAAGGCCCTCACAAACCAACCAAGCTCGCTGTTGCAGTTGCAGGTGAAGCAGCAAAGACCGTACCAAAGGAGAAGAGTGATTATACTGCTGAAGACATAGCATCAATTGCTAAGGATGCTAAGGTACGACACTTACTGCATAGTGCCATTGATAATGTAATGTCAAACAGGGTAATCAACTGCAAGACTGCTAAGGAGATATGGGATGCTCTGGAAATAAGGTGTCAGGGAACTGACACAATTAAGAAGAACAGAAAGACAATACTCACTCAAGAGTATGAACACTTTGACTCAAAGACTAATGAGTCATTGAATGATTTATATGATAGATTTGTCAAACTTTTGAATGATTTGTCATTGGTTGATAAAGAGTATTATCTTGAAAATTCAAACCTTAAGTTCCTGTTAGCTCTTCCTGAATGCTGGGATTTGAAGGCAACGACAATAAGAGACAACTACAATCTTGATGAAACAACTCTTGACGAAATCTATGGAATGCTCAAGACTCATGAGCTGGAGATGGAACAAAGAAGCAAGAGGAAAGGAGGAAAGTCAAGGATAGTTACTCTTAAGGCTGAAGAAGAATTCCCCAAAGCAGCTTCCTCAAAGAAAGACAAGGGTAAAGCTCTTTTCATAAAGTCTGATACTGAGTCATCAAGTTCTGAGAGTGATGATGACTCAGATTCTGAAAGCTGGCCTGAGACTGATGCTGATGAGGAGATGATGAAGCTGTGTGCTCTTATGGTGAAAGGAATCACAAAGATTGCATACAGGAAGTTCAGGAAGGGAAAGAAGTTTTCCAGGAAAGGCATAAGTTCTGATAAGAAGAATTTCTGAAGATCTGAAGGTAGAGGAGGAAAGTCTGACAGAGGAGATTACACCAATGTTAAATGCTATAACTGTGGTGAGAAAGGCCACATATCTCCTGATTGCAAGAAGGTAAAGGGTGACAAAGGCAAGGCTCTTGTCACAAAGCAGAAAAGCTGGACAGACACCTCAGACTCTGAAAGTGAGGAAAACTATGCATTGATGGCAAATGCTGATAAGGAAAGTGCTGAGAGCAGTTCTGAAGTTGCTGAAATAAAGGTACCTTAGACTACTTATGCTTTTCATACTGATGATATTAATGAGTTGAGAAGATATCTTAAAACCATGTTTTTTAGTTATAGAGATCAAACTTTAACATGTGAAAGATTAACTTCTGAAAATCTTGCATTTAAGAAAAGAAATGATTTCTTAGAAAAAGAGTTAGTCATGTTCTATCAAACTCAGAAGGATAGAGATGATGCTTTTTATGTTAGGAATGAAGTGCTAAAAATAAATGAATCTCTAAAAACTGAGTTAGAAAAGGAAAGAGAGATTATCAGGACTTGGACTAACTCTGGCAAAACAACTCAAAATTTGCTAAGTAGTGGAAACTGGAAAGAGGGCTTAGGTTATGGAGAAGATAAGAATGATAAAGGAACTGAAGAAATTAAGTCTGTTGATAAGCAAAATCCAAAGTTAAAACCTGTTAAGTTTGTAACTGTAGAGTCTGAAAATGAAAAATCAGAAGTTACAAAGAAATTAACTTCTGACAAACTAAAACAGGAAAAGACAGCTGAAGTGAACATAGGCTTAATGACAAAGAAGCAGCTTAAGCATAAGCTGAAAGATGTTAAGAATGCAAACAAGGTAAAATCACCTAGGAAAAATAGGAATGGAAAGGAAGCTGTGAATAAAAGCAATAATTATAAACCTGTTCCTGATGCTTCTAGGAAAACATGTCATAACTGTGGAAGTTCTAACCATCTGGCTTCTTTTTGCAGGAAGAATAAGAATATTAACTCCTTACCTTCAAAGTCAGGAGTTAAGAGTCAGTCTGTTAGATACAAACCACAAAATCCTTGTTTTCATTGTGGTAGTTTATGGCATTCCATTTATACTTGTAAGGAATATCATAGCTTGTACTATGATTATTATCAAATAAAACCTTCTTTGAAGAAAGTTTCCATTGTTCCTTCTAGTGTAAATTCTGATTCAAAGTCTGATAGTGTAAGTTCTGATAAGAAAAATGTTAACATAAACTCTGATGCTAAATCCGCTGCAAATGTTAACAAACTTAATAAGGCCAAAGGATCCAAGCAAGTCTGGGTCCTTAAAACTAATAATTAGTGGTCTTTGTGATTGCAGGGCAACAGGAAAAATATTCTAGTTCTGGACAGTGGATGTTCAGGACATATGACTGGAAATAAGGCCCTGCTATCAGACTTTGTGGAGAAAGTTGGCCCAAGTGTTTCTTATGGAGATGGCAACATTGGAAAAACATTGGGATATGGCAATATCAATCTTGGAAATGTCATAATTAAACAAGTAGCTCTGGTCTCAGGACTTAAACACAACCTACTGAGTATAAGTCAAATCTGTGACAGAGGTTATCATGTTGATTTCTTTGAAGAACACTGTGAAATTGTGAGTAAATCTAAAGGCAAAGTTGTTCTGAAAGGATACAGGCGTGGTAACATTTATGAAGCTAAGCTTTCAACAAGTACTGATGGTTCTGCAATCTGTCTGATGACTAGAGCATCAATTGAAGAAAGCTGGAATTGGCATAAGAAACTCTCTCATTTAAATTTCAACAATATAAATGAACTGGTCAAGAAAGATCTTGTAACAGGATTGCCAAACACAGTATTTGCTCCTGATGGTCTTTGTGATTCATGTCAGAAAGCCAAACAAAGAAAATCTTCATTCAAGAGCAAGACTGAATCATCAATTCTTGAGCCTTATCATCTACTACATGTTGATCTATTTGGTCCAGTAAATGTCATGTCTATTGCAAAGAAGAAGTATGCGTTGGTCATAGTGGATGAGTTCACCAGATACACATGGGTGTATTTCTTACATACAAAAAGTGAAACTGCATCAATCTTGATTGATCATGTCAAACATCTGGATAAAATGGTCAAAGATTCTGTGAAAGTTTTAAGGAGTGATAATGGCACTGAGTTCAAGAATTTGATAATGGAAGAGTTCTGCAAAAGCCATGGAATAAAGCAGGAATTTTCTGCTCCTGGAACTCCACAGCAAAATGGAGTTGTTGAAAGGAAGAATAGAACTCTCATTGAAGCTGCACGTACAATGCTTGAAGAAGCAAAGCTTCCAACCTATTTCTGGGCTGAAGCTGTGCAGACTGCTTGTTTTACTCAAAATGCAACACTCATTAACAAGCATGGAAAAACACCATATGAGATGGTGAAGAAAAAGAAGCCAAATCTGAAATACTTTCATGTATTTGGATGCAAGTGTTTTGTTCTCAAGACTCATACTGAACAGCTATCAAAGTTTGATCTAAAAGCTGATGAAGGAATCTTTGTTGGATATCCACTTTCTACAAAAGCCTTCAGAGTCTATAATTTGAGAACAAAAGTAGTCATGGAATCTATCAATGTCTCTTTTGATGACAAGAAGATTACTGGTCTTGAAGATTTCATTGACCATGATCAGCTGAGATTTGAAAATGAAGACTCAAATTCTGATACTGAAAATCCTGAAAGTCTAAGTCCTGATACTGTAAACTCTGATGGAATAAACTCTGATGTTATTGAAACTGTGGTGGCTACGCCAAGGGAAGATGCACCGATGCAGGGGGAGCATACTCAAGATCCTACCACAGCTCAAGAAACATCAGAACATACATCTGGCTCTTCAAATTCTGATTCGTCAAGTTCTGATAAGCCAAGTTCTGATAGTGTTGAAAATTTAAATATTGAAGACTCCAACTCAGAGAGCATAGTTTCAGGGGGAGCATCAGAAAATGAAAATAAAGATAGCATGGATCATGGGGGAGCATCCAGTTCTAGAGAAAACCTTTCATCTGCAAGGAAGTGGACAAAATCACATACACCTGATTTGATAATTGGAAATCCTGATGCAGGTGTCAGAACTAGAACAGGTACTTCAAATGAATGTCTTTACAATTCTTTTCTCTCTCAGACTGAGCCAAAGAAAGTGGAAGAAGCTCTTCAAGATGCTGATTGGGTGCAAGCAATGCAGGAAGAGTTGAATGAATTTGAAAGAAACAAAGTCTGGACCCTAGTGCCAAGACCAAAGAATAGATCTGTTGTTGGTACAAAGTGGGTATTCAGAAACAAAACTGATAGTGATGGCATAATTACAAGGAATAAGGCAAGGCTGGTTGCAAAAGGATATTCTCAACAGGAGAGAATTGATTATGATGAAACATTTGCACCAGTTGCTAGGTTAGAAGCCATAAGGATATTCTTGGCTTATGCTGCTCATAAAAAGTTTACTGTCTTTTAAATGGATGTGAAAAGTGCTTTTCTCAATGGAGAATTGGAGGAGGAGGTATATGTTGAACAACCTCCAGGTTTTGTAGATACCAAACATCCAGATTATGTCTACAGGCTTGATAAAGCACTTTATGGACTTAAGCAAGCTCCTAGAGCATGGTATGAGACTTTAGCTCAGTTTCTTCTGGAAAGTGGATTCAACAGAGGGACAATAGACAAAACACTGTTCTACCTCAACCATGGAAAGGACTTACTTCTAGTCCAGATTTATGTTGATGATATCATTTTTGGATCTACAAATGACAAACTTTGCAAGAAGTTTGCCAAACTAATGCAGTCAAGATATCAGATGAGTATGATGGGGGAACTTAGCTATTTTCTGGGCCTTCAAGTCAAGCAGAATGAGGAAGGCACTTTTATTTGTCAAACCAAGTACACCAGAAACTTGCTGAAGAAATTTGGAATGCAAGATTGTTCAAGTGCATCCACTCCAATGGCCACTGCAACAAAACTGGATAAGGATACCGGTAAATCAGTAGATATTACTGACTACAGAGGTATGATTGGCTCTCTACTCTATCTACTGCTAGTAGACCTGATATCATGTATGCTACCTGTCTTTGTGCAAGATTTCAAGCAGATCCAAGAGAACCTCACTTAACAGCTGTAAAAAGAATCTTTAAGTATCTTAAAGGAACAGCTGCTCTGGGATTATGGTATCCTAGAGAATCAAATTTTAAACTAATAGGTTACTCAGATGCAGATTTTGCAGGTTGCAAAATTGACAGGATAAGCACAAGTGGAAGCTGCCAATTTCTTGGAGGCAGATTTGTTTCTTGGTACAGCAAGAAACAAAAGTCAATTTCCACATCAACTGCAGAAGCAGAGTATATTGCTGCAGGAAGCTGTTGTGCACAGATTCTTTGGATGAAGAATCATTTACTGGATTATGGGTTAACATATTTCAAAATCCCTATTTACTGTGATAACCAAAGTGCTATTGCTATGATAGGTAATCCAGTTCAACACTCTATGACAAAGCACATCAGCATCAGGTACCACTTCATCAGGGAACATGTGAATGAAGGTACAATGAAATTGCATTTTGTTCCCACAGATCAACAACTAGCAGATATCTTCACAAAACCACTGTGTGAAGCTACTTTTACAAGATTGGTAAATGAACTTGGAATGGTTTCAGGTTCTTTCTCTAAATCTGGTTAGTCTTGTTCTGTGTTATCAGACTTTATGCTCAGTATTTACAGAATTAATCTCATTGTGTATTTTGTGCTTAATTGATAAATGTCTTTAAGTACTGACTGTTGTCTGATATATGTTTCTAAACTCTGATAAGTGATATGTCTGTTCAAGTACCTATTAAATCCTATGAGGATATCTGTGCTAGATACTGACCTAGTAGTCTTCAATAAACAAATGATTCCATGTAAGAAGTAATTATTTCAGTGGAAATCTTACGACACTAGAAAATTCTGATAATTGAGCTTAGTTAAGTTTACTTTGTATATCTTATTACTAAGTCACAAATTAGAATAATGCTACTCATCTGTTAAGTTCTGATACTAGTAAAACTGCTGAATGTACTAAGTGCTGATAAACCTCACTTATCAAAAGAAAAAAGTAAAAAGATCAAAGAATAAAATCAGGTACTCCTTTGAGATCTAGAGTAAAAATGTGGAAGGGACGACCCAAGTGCATTGCTGGTATTAAGTAAATATGCATTAGAAAAGCAAAATATTTTCTTGGTGACTTTTCACACTCTATGATTACTGGAGAAATACTCTGATAATAGCATAAATTCTGATAAACAGTCGTGACTCACTTACACTGAGAAGCCACTGTAAAATAGAATTTCAAAAGATGCATAAAATTAGCACAAAACAGTTGAGGTGGACTCAAGCATGAACTCATTCATCAGTAGGTTTCAGGACAATGACAGCTCTTTAGCAAAATTTTAGTTATGCCTTATTTCTAAGATGTACTGAAGTGATTCTGTCTCTGAATCTGATCCTTCAAATAGTTTGCAGCACTTTCTGTTAATCTGTCATTCACTTGAAGTAAGAATAGTACATGCTCCAGTTCTTCAAAATACTTCATTGGAATGGCATTTTTCCTTATATGATAAACCCTACCATCTGTCATGAAGTACAACAAGATGTGTTCCTTCAAGTAGGTATGGTAAACCATTTTTACAGATTCCGGTTGATTCAATCTCTCAGGAGTTTCTCCAATACCTGGTTCACTCAAGGAAGTTGGATCATTGGTAGTGTTGTATACTCTTCTTTCATCAGCACTTCCCAATCCAGTTTTATCTCTAGCTTCCTTTCCAGTAACTACTCTTGCTTCAAAACCACTTGCAGTAGTCTTCAAAGATTGAGTCTGTTTTGCTTTAGTGAATCCTCGTAGGAATATCTTTAATCTATTTTCTTATATCAAGTTAACTTGAGCTCTGTCAGAGGTTACTTGCTTCTTCTGAATATCAGAACTTACAATTTCTTGACTCTGAACAAATTGAGCCATGTCAGAGGTTGTTTTAAGAACTTTTCTTGAAGTCAGAGCAAGATCATCCTTTTCATCAGTAATTTCTTCTTCCTCAAGAGGTACATAAACCTTGATAGGTTCACCAACCTTTTCTTTACCCTTGGATCTTGGATCTATCTGTGGTTGTGATCTAGCCAACGTTGCTTCAGTATGTGTCCTTTCTTTGATCACAATGCCTTTGAGTTTTGGAAGTGAATTTTTACCAGAAGCTTCAGATTTAGATGTGACCTTCTTTGATTTAAGTCTAGCTTCTTCTTCCTTTAAACTTTCCAAGTCCATTCTTGGATTTTCTTGAAGAAATAACTGTCTTGACATTTCCTCATCAAGATCTAGAATTTCATCAGAACTTATCCTTTTACCAGCAGCAGAACTTATTCTTTTCCCAGTATCAGAACTTGTCCTGTGACTAGCTTGTCTTGATGTAAACCTTCTACCTTGACTATGACCGCTACCCATTCTAGAGTATCCTTGATCATCATTTCCATCATCCTTTCCTTGCAGTGTCTTGTTAGTGTTGCATTTGGACTTAATTACCTTCTCCCCCTTTTTGGCATCAGCAGGTAGTAAAAGAGAGATAAATAATTCCACTGAGGATTAGATTTCAGTAAGTTGAGATTGCTGAGAAGCTTGATTTATCAGAATTTCATCAATCTGAGCTTGTTGTTTCTCTTGAGTTTTCTCAATATAAGCAATCCTGTCAATGGTAGGTTGAAAGAACTTTTTCTTATCAATTTTCCAAACTTGTTCTTGTTTGATAAAGTTCTCCTGAATCTTGTGTAGCTCTGCATGAGTAGTTGAATGAAGACCTTGTAGATGTTTAGTACTCAATGCAGTGACTCTAAGCTGGGTTTTTAAATCATCAGAATTTAACATTTCATCAGCTTTAGTCAAGTGCTCAACAAGATGTATTGCAGTTGGAACACATGAAACTGAGTTCCATTCCTTAGTCCACTCCTGACCTGCAGGAGTTTCACTCAAAGGGACTAGTGCATCCCCGGTAACAAACTTCTTTACCAGTTCAGACTTAGGAAGAGCCTGTTGAGGAGTATGTCCTGAAGGACCTGCTTCATCAACATCTACAGTTGGAGCAGCATCACCAGTATCTCCAGCATTTATAGCATCAGAACTTAAAGAATCAGTATCTTCTGATAAGACAACAGTGTGAGTAGCAATGGAGGCTTCAGCATCCTCTAATTGCTGATCTGATACTAAGTTATGATCAACAGCCATATCCTGATGCTCACCTAAAGTCTGATCATCAGCATCTTGATGCAGAGAAGGTGTTATTGATAACTCTGGAGTTTGAACAGCATCAGTAACAGGTGTTGTGGAAGGATTATTTGTTGTTGGAGCTTCTAAGAGAAATACTTCAGACACAACCAAGTGTTGAACATCAATATCAGCACTTGTGCCTGGATCAACAAGAGACACAGATGGTGAGTTAGCCTTGTCAGATACAGCTTCCTGAGATGGAGTTGATGGAGAAGAAGTGACTGGAGCAAATTCCTTGTCTTGTGAGATCAGAGATTCCTGATCCCCTTCCTTAGCTGCTTCCTCTTCATCATCTGAAACTGGCCTTTGTGCCCTCTGTTTCTTGTACTTCCTTGTTGATTTGGATTCCTTGGGAGTTTCAGGAACTGTCATTCGTCTAAGCCTCTTGAGAAGCCTAGAACCCCCAATTTCAGAATCCTTCTAAGAAATCTCTTTCTCAGCTTCAGATACAACAGGTTCTCTAGAAGGAACCGGTTCCTCAGAATCAGATTCATCGCTCAATGCAATCCTCCTTCTCTTTTGAGATGTTTGAGGAACATTCTTTGTCCTCTTTGACTTGGAAGATGAAGATTTCACAGTAGGTGCTGAAGATGAAGGTCGAGCAGTCTGTGAAGTGGAGAGATAGGATTTGAGATATGTTCTGAGGGTAGGTTGAGTAGAATGAGAGGTAGGTACTGAGGTTGATGGATTTTGGGTGTTTGGAGTTGGTTGGACATCAGAGTAAACAGATCTATAAGTATCAGAATAAGCCAAGTAAAGGATTAGACTGAGAAATCAGAACTTAGACCTATACCAGAACTTAACAGTCATCATAACATAATTTCTGAACTCGAAAAAGGAATGCCCATCTTAGTAAATCCTCATACAAATTCTGAGTTATAGACTTCAGAACTTAATCATCAGAACGTGTAACTAGAACTTGTCCTCAGAATTTGTGCAAAAATGACATAATGACTGTTTATCTATAATAACATAGACCACCACAGAAATTTTCATCATTCAGATGGAGTGATTAGTGTGTGCATTAAGCTAAATAACAGACAAAGAGTAAAGTCTGATTCACTTCAGTACATCTTAGAAATAAGGCATAACTAAAATTTTGCTAAAGAGCTGTCATTGTCCTGAAACCTACTGATGAATGAGTTCATGCTTGAGTCCACCTCAACTGTTTTGTACTAATTTTATGCATCTTTTGAAATTCTATTTTACAGTGGCTTCTCAGTGTAAGTGAGTCACGACTGTTTATCAGAATTTATGCTATTATCAGAGTATTTCTCCCGTAATCATAGAGTGTGAAAAGTCACCAAGAAAATATTTTGCTTTTCTAATGCATATCTACTTAATACCAGCAATGCACTTGGGTCGTCCCTTCCACATTTGTACTCTAGATCTCAAAGGAGTACCTGATTTTATTCTTTGATCTTTTTGCTTTTTCTTTTGATAAGTGAGGTTTATCAGCACTTAGTACATTCAGCAGTTTTACTAGTATCAGAACTTAATAGATGAGTAGCATTATTCTAATTTGTGACTTAGTAATAAGATATACAAAGTAAACTTAACTAAGCTCAATTATCAGAATTTGTTAGTGTCATAGGGTTTCCACTGAAATAATTACTTCTTACATGGAATCATTTATTTATTGAAGACTACTAGGTCAGTATCTAGCACAGTTATCCTCATAGGATTGAATAATTACTTAAACAGACATATCACTTATCAGAGTTTAGAAACATATATCAGACAACAGTCAGTACTTAAAAACATTTATCAATTAAGCACAGAATACAAAATGAGATTAATTCTGTAAATCCTGAGCATAAAGTCTGATAACACAGAACAAGACTAAACAGATTTAGAGAAAGAACCTAAAACCATTCCAAGTTCATTTACCAGTCTTGTAAAAGTAGCTTCACACAGTGGTTTTGTGAAGATATCTGCTAGTTGTTGATCTGTGGGAACAAAATGCAATTCCACTGTACCTTCATCCACATGTTCCCTGATAAAGTGGTACCTGATGCTGATGTGCTTTGTCATTGAGTGTTGAACTGGATTACCTGTCATAGCAATAGCACTTTGATTATCACAGTAAATAGGGATTTTGAAATATGTTAACCCATAATCCAGTAACTGATTCTTCATCCAAAGAATCTGTGCACAACAGCTTCCTGCAGCAATATACTCTGCTTCTGCAGTTGATGTGGAAATTGACTTTTGTTTCTTGCTGTACCAAGAAACCAATCTGCCTCCAAGAAATTGGCAGCTTCCACTTGTGCTTTTCCTGTCAATTTTACAACCTGCAAAATCTGCATCTGAGTAACCTATTAGTTTAAAATCTGATTCTCTAGGATACCATAATCCCAGAGCAGTTGTTCCTTTAAGATACTTAAAGATTCTTTTTACAGCTGTTAAGTGAGGTTCTCTTGGATCTGCTTGAAATCTTGCACAAAGACAGGTAGCATACATGATATCAGGTCTACTAGCAGTTAGATAGAGTAGAGAGCCAATCATACCTCTATAGTCAGTAATATCTACTGATTTACCGGTATCCTTATCCAGTTTTGTCGCAGTGGCCATTGGAGTGGATGCACTTGAACAATCTTGCATTCCAAATTTCTTCAGCAAGTTTCTGGTGTACTTGGTTTGACAAATAAAAGTGCCTTCCCCATTCTGCTTGACTTGAAGGCCCAGAAAATAGCTAAGTTCCCCCATCATACTCATCTGATATCTTGACTGCATTAGTTTGGCAAACTTTTTGCAAAGTTTGTCATTTGTAGATCCAAAAATGATATCATCAACATAAATCTGGACCAGAAGTAAGTCCTTTCCATGGTTGAGGTAGAACAGTGTTTTGTCTATTGTCCCTCTATTGAATCCACTTTCCAGAAGAAACTGAGCTAAAGTCTCATACCATGCTCTAGGAGCTTGCTTAAGTTCATAAAGTGCTTTATCAAGCCTGTAGACATAATCTGGATGTTTGGTATCTACAAAACCTGGAGGTTGTTCAACATATACCTCCTCCTCCAATTCTCCATTGAGAAAAGCACTTTTCACATCCATTTGAAAGACAGTAAACTTTTTGTGAGCAGCATAAGCCAAGAATATCCTTATGGCTTCTAACCTAGCAACTGGTGCAAATGTTTCATCATAATCAATTCTCTCCTGTTGAGAATATCCTTTTGCAACCAGCCTTGCCTTATTCCTTGTAATTATGCCATCACTGTCAGTTTTGTTTCTGAATACCCACTTTATACCAACAACAGATCTATTCTTTGGTCTTGGCACTAGGGTCTAGACTTTGTTTCTTTCAAATTCATTCAACTCTTCCTGCATTGCTTGCACCCAATCAGCATCTTGAAGAGCTTCTTCCACTTTCTTTGGCTCAGTCTGAGAGAGAAAAGAATTGTAAAGACATTCATTTGAAGTACCTGTTCTAGTTCTGACACCTGCATCAGGATTTCCAATTATCAAATCAGGTGTATGTGATTTTGTCCACTTCCTTGCAGATGGAAGGTTTTCTCTAGAACTGGATGCTCCCCCATGATCCATGCTATTTTCATTTTCATTTTCTGATGCTCCCCCTGAAACTATGCTCTTTGAGTTGGATTCTTCAGTATTTAGATTTTCAGCACTATCTTGGCTTATCAGAACTTGACGAATCAGAACTTGAAGAGCCAGATGCATGTTCTGATGTTTCTTGAGATGTGGTAGTATCTTGAGTATGCTCCCCCTGCATAGGTGCATCTTCCTTTGACGTAGTCTCCACAGTTTCAATAACATCAGAGTTTAATCCATCAGAGTTTACAGTATCAGGACTTAGACTGTCAGGATTTTCTGTATCAGAATTTGAGTCTTCATTTTCAAATCTCAGCTGATCATGGTCAATGAAATCTTCAAGACCAGTAATCTTTTTGTCATCAAAAAAGACATTGATAGATTCCATGACCACTTTTGTTCTCAAATTATAGACTCTGAAGGCTTTTGTGGAAAGTGGATATTCAACAAAGATTCCTTCATCAGCTTTTAGATCAAACTTTGATAGCTGTTCAGGATGAGTCTTGAGAACAAAACACTTGCATCCAAATACATGAAAATATTTCAGATTTGGCTTCTTTTTCTTCACCATCTCATATGGTGTTTTTCCATGCTTGTTAATGAGTGATGCATTTTGAGTAAAACAAGCAGTCTGTACAGCTTCAGCCCAGAAATAGGTTGGAAGCTTTGCTTCTTCAAGCATTGTACGTGCAGCTTCAATGAGAGTTCTATTCTTCCTTTCAACAACTCCATTTTGCTGTGGAGTTCCAGGAGCAGAAAATTCCTGCTTTATTCCATGGTTTTTGCAGAACTCTTCCATTATCAAATTCTTGAACTCAGTGCCATTATCACTCCTTAAAACTTTCACAGAGTCTTTGACCATTTTATCCAGATGTTTGATATGATCAATCAAGGTTGATGCAGTTTCACTTTTTGTATGCAAGTAATACACCCATGTGTATCTGGTAAACTCATCCACTATGACCAACGCATACTTCTTCTTTACAATAGACATGACATTTACTGGACCAAATAGATCAACATGTAGTAGATGATAATGCTCAAGAATTGATGATTCAGTCTTGCTCTTGAATGAAGATTTTCTTTGTTTGGCTTTCTGACATGAATCACAAAGACCATCAGGAGCAAATACTGTGTTTGGCAATCCTCTCACAAGATCTTTCTTGACCAGTTCATTTATATTGTTGAAATTTAAATGAGAGAGTTTCTTATGTCAATTCCAGCTTTCTTCAATTGATGCTCTAGTCATCAGACAGATTGCAGAACCATCAGTACTTGTTGAAAGCTTAGCTTCATAAATGTTACCACGCCTGTATCCTTTCAGAACAACTTTGCCTTTAGATTTACTCACAATTTCACAGTGTTCTTCAAAGAAATCAACATGATAACCTCTGTCACAGATTTGACTTATACTCAGTAGGTTGTGTTTAAGTCCTGAGACTAGAGCTACTTGTTTAATTATGACATTTCCAAGATTGATATTGCCATATCCCAATATTTTTCCAATGTTGCCATCTCCATAAGAAACACTTGGGCCAGCTTTCTCTACAAAGTCTGATAGCAGGGCCTTATTTCCAGTCATATGTCCTGAACATCCACTGTCCAGAACTAGAATATTTTCCCTGTTGCCCTGCAATCACAAAGACCACTAATTATTAATTTTCAGGACCCAGACTTGCTTGGATCCTTTGGCCTTATTAAGTTTATTAACATTTGCAGCGAATTGGTATCAGAGCCTATCTGTTAACATACATACAGTTAAAGATCCAAACACAATCATGTCGGACACAGAAACTCCAACTAAGCCTACCAAAACTGAGGAATCACCAAAGACACAAATTCAGAGTCGGTATGAGACCATCAGAGTTCCCATACTGAGACCATCTGAATATCCCATATAGAAGGTAAGGATGACCATGTTCCTGGAAGCAACAGATCCAGAATACCTTGATAGAATCAAGGAAGGCCCTCACAAACCAACCTAGCTTGCTGTTGCAGTTGCAGGTGAAGCAGCAAAGACCGTACCAAAAGAGAAGAGTGATTATACTACTGAAGACATAGCATCAATTGCTAAGGATGCTAAGGTACGACACTTACTGCATAGTGCCATTGATAATGTAATATCAAATAGGGTAATCAACTGCAAGACTGCTAAGGAGATATGGGATGCTCTGGAAATAAGGTGTCAGGGAACTGACACAATTAAGAAGAACAGGAAGACAATACTCACTCAAGAGTATGAACACTTTGACTCAAAGACTAATGAGTCATTGAATGATTTATATGATAGATTTGTCAAACTTTTGAATGATTTGTCATTGGTTGATAAAGAGTATTATCTTGAAGATTCAAACCTTAAGTTCCTGTTAGCTCTTCCTGAATGCTGGGATTTGAAGGCAACGACAATAAGAGACAACTACAATCTTGATGAAACAACTCTTGACGAAATCTATGGAATGCTCAAGACTCATGAGCTGGAGATGGAACAAAGAAGCAAGAGGAAAGGAGGAAAGTCAAGGACAGTTGCTCTTAAGGCTGAAGAAGAATTCCCCAAAGCAGCTTCCTCAAAGAAAGACAAGGGTAAAGCTCTTTTCATAAAGTCTGATACTGAGTCATCAAGTTCTGAGAGTGATGATGACTCAGATTTTGAAAGCTCTGATACCAATTGTTAGGTCACACACACACTGTAGAGGGGGTGAATACAGTGTATAGTACACTCAAATCGAACTTTAAGAACTTAAGTAACAGAAAACAAACTTTATTGAAACAATAAACTCTGTTACAGTATGGAACTGTTACCTCACAGTGATGAACAAATATCACGAGAGCTGCTAGGGTTACAATGAATAATCTTCTCTAATAATGATAACACTTATAGTGTAAACCCTAAGTCTGTGTTTATATACTACACATTTACAAGATAATCGCTAATTGATATGGAATATAATTCTGCTTCCTAAAATATATCAATCAGATATCTTTTCTTCCAAGTATTCCATTCTTTACGGAATTCCTTCTTCATGCATATCTCTTCTTATGTTTATCTTGATCTTCTTTCCTTTAATCAGCTACTGTCCTTATCTGATTGTCCTTCAGCACTTAAGTTCTGATATTTATCTTCTGATGATTATCTCCTGATAACATAAGTACTGATATCCTTAAGTCCTGACTTCCAGTATAAGTACTGATCAACAGTTAAGTACTGATTTATCCTATTCAAATAAGATCTGAAAGCTAAACATAAAACATATTAGCCATGACATTATCAAATATATCTAACAGACAACTCTTTAGCAAAATTTTAGTTATGCCTTATTTTTAAGATGTACTGAAGTGACTCAGACTTTACTCTTTGTCTGTTATTTAGCTTAATGCACACACCAATCACTCCATATGAATGATGAAAATTACTGTGGTGGTCTATGTTATTTTAGATAAACAGTCACTGTGTCACTTTGCACAAATTCTGAGGACAAGTTCTATTTACACGTTCTAATGATTAAGTTCTGAAGTCTATAACTCAGAACTTGTATGAGGATTTACTAAGATGGGCATTCCTTTTTCGAGTTAAGAAATTATGTTCTGATGACTGTTAAGTTCTGATATAAGTCTAAGTTCTGATATTACAGTCTAATGTTTTACTTGACTTATCTGTGAATAAAATTTGATAATAGTCTCAGTTAATAATTGAATATGTTGAAGTGGAAGATTAATAGTCACTATGGTTAGGGTTAATGGTATTTGTACCTGAACAGTCCAATGTTACTTGTTTCTTGTGCGCTTTAAACCATGTTTCCTCTTTCCAATGAATGTTATTCTTTTTCAAAGTCTAGGGAGACGAGGTAAAATTAATTCTACCTGTCAGCATTCAATTTCTTTGCGTCTCCTGGCATTCTCTTGCCTATATAAGCAGCCACTTCACATCAGTCTTTCCATCAAATTCTTCTCACACACTTATCTTCATACTTCTTCTTTCAAAAACACAATGGTCAGATACAACATGTTTTTGAACTACCAAAACTTCAATATGGAGCTAAGCTGTGCCGATTGGCAACAGGAATGGCATGTCACAGCCATTCCTGAGGAGATATGGGACTCTGTCCCATAAGAGGTACTGACACACCTCCTGTTCTTCTATATGGACTACCATCGCCATCTGGAGCGATTGGAGGAGGAAAGGCTGGAAGCTCTCCGCCAGCAAGAGCGAATCATCAGACTTGCCATTCTGTTTGTCGAGAGTAGGAAGAAGAAGAAATGATTTAATCTTGTCTTCTTCCTGTTTTTCTTCATCATCAGCTTTGTCAGGCTTCTTAGCTAGGACTAAGGCTGTTGATGTTCGGTTTAGAAGCTTAGGGAAAATCTTGTATAAGTATTGATGTAATTTCCATTTCATAAATGTATTGTCTTGATATATTAATGAAAGTTGTTTTTACTTCAAGATTTTGTCTCTGAGTTATTTTATCTTGTGTTGATAAATCCTGATTGATATTCTGATGACCATATAAATTTTGTTTTATATTAAGTTCTGATTCGTTTTCAGCACTTACTTATCTAATTTATCATGGTCATTTTCATGTGATGTATTTTCAGAATATTAATGATGCAGTGAAAAATAATTCAATCAGTGATAACGGTTTAAATTTTGAATTAAAACTGTTTCTCTTGATAAATGGAACGGTTTTTCATTGAAACTAGGCAAATGGGTAAGTAATGATTCCTGTTTTCTCGAGCCCAGTAACTGTCCGTTATTACTGCATGTCTGACAGGTGTCCAACGGTAACATTTTTGTTCAGAGTATAAGTACAACAGAGAGAAGATTTCTTTAATCTTTTATTTTCTTCATATTTTATCTCTCTCCTTACTTTTACTCTCTTTCTCTTTATTTCTCACGTTGGTTTTTCATACAGACATTATATCAAACACCTAAAAGGCATACTTGAATCTCAATTTTTTTTTCACATGGCACCAAAGGATTTAATCATTGATGGAGCTAAGTTTGTCCCCAACAACTATGCTGCAGTTCTTGATCACACTGAAGCTCCATCTGAATTGCACTTTGTGCAAGATCTTCTTGCACATAGTGAGGTTGGGTATGCATTAACACAGCCTGAATTCTTTTCAAGCCAACAAGTTCTGAGGTTTTGGAGGACTGGACTTTTTGATAATGGTGGTCAACGTGGAACTCCCAGTATTATCTTCCAAGTGGGTGATTCATCCTTTGTAGTCACTCCTGGTACAGTACGCAGGGCTTTACATCTTCCAGAAGATTGTACTTTCTCAATTCTAGAGGACTCAGCCCTTCGGGAGTTAATGGCTGAATTGGGATATGAAAAGAGTCTGACGAAACTTGGACAGTTGAAACGGGCTAATATCAGAAGAGAATGGAGTTTCTTCCTTGATTGCATCACCAAAGCTTTTGGGAAGAAATGTTCGAATTTTGATGCTATTCCAATTATGAGTCAGCACATCGGGTATGCAATTATCAATCAAACTCATTTTGATTTTGCAACTGCTTTAATTGGTTTTATTGGGGATAGGATGATAGAGGATCGAGATGTTGTTTATTTTGCTAGATTCTGTCAACTTATTTACACTTATTGTACTGATGAACCACATTTAGTCAGCACCCAAACTCCACCTTTTAAGGTTGCAAAACGATACTTTAATGACCTGGTAAATGCTGATACTAAAAAAAAAAGTGGTTAGACCATTACAGATTCCTCAGTCTGTAAAACAGATCCTAGTAAATGCTGATCCTGATACTTATAGATCTGTTTACTCTGATGTCCAACCAACTCCAAACACCCAAAATCCATCAACCTCAGTACCTACCTCTCATTCTACTCAACCTACCCTCAGAACATATCTCAAATCCTATCTCTCCACTTCACAGACTGCTCAACCTTCATCTTCAGCACCTACTGTGAAATCTTCATCTTCCAAGCCAAAGAGGACAAAGAATGTTCCTCAAACACCTCAAAAGAGAAGGAGGATTGCATTGAGAGATGAATCTGATTCTGAGGAACCGGTTCCTTCTAGAGAACCTGTTGTAACTGAAGCTGAGAAAGAGATTTCTCAGAAGGATTCTGAAATTGGGGGTTCTAGGCTTCTCAAGAGGCTTAGACGAATGACAGTTCCTGAAACTCCCAAGGAATCCAAATCAACAAGGAAGTACAAGAAACAGAGGGCACAAAGGCCAGTTTCAGATGATGAAGAGGAAGCAGCTAAGGAAGGGGATCAGGAATCTCTGATCTCACAAGACAAGGAATTTGCTCCAGTCACTTATTCTCCATCAACTCCATCTCAGGAAGCTGTATCTGACAAGGCTAACTCACCATCTGTGTTTCTTGTTGATCCAGGCACAAGTGCTGATATTGATGTTCAACACTTGGTTGTGTCTAAGTATTTCTCTTAGAAGCTCCAACAGCAAATAATCCTTCCACAACACCTGTTACTGATGTTGTTCAAACTCCAGAGTTATCAACAACACCTTCTCTGCATCAAGATGCTGATGATCAGACTTTAGGTGAGCATCAGGATATAGTTGTTGATCAGAACTTAGTATCAGATCAGCAATTAGAGGATGCTGAAGCCTCCATTGCTACTCACGATATTGTCTTATCAGAAGATACTGATTCTTTAAGTTCTGATGCTGCAAATGCTGGAGATACTGGTGATGCTGCTCCAACTGTAGATGCTGATGAAGCAGGTCCTTCAGAACATACTCCTCAACAGACTTTTCCTAAGTCTGAACTAGTAAAGAAGTTTGTTACCGGGGAAGCACCAGTACCATGGAGTGAAACTCCTGCAGGTCAGGAGTGGACTAAGGAATGGAACTCAGTTTTATGTGTTCCAACTGAAAAACATCTTGCTGAGCACTTGACTAAAGCTGATGAAATGTTAAATTCTGATGATTTTAAAACCCAGCTTAGAGTCATTGCATTGAGTACTAAACATCTACAAGGTCTTCATTCAACTACTCATGCAGAGCTACACAAGATTCAGGAGAACTTTATCAAACAGGAACAAGTTTGGAAAATTGATAAGAAAAAGTTCTTTCAACCTACCATTGACAGGATTGATTATATTGATAAAACTCAAGAGAAACAACAAGCTCAGATTGATGAAATTCTGACAAATCAAGCTTCTCAGCAATCGCAACTTACTGAAATCCAATCCTCAGTGGAATTACTTATCTCTCTTTTACTACCTGCTGATGCCAAAAAGGGGGAGAAGGTAATTAAGTCCAAATGCAAAACTAACAAGACACTGCAAGGAAAGGATGATGGAAATGATGATCAAGGATACTCTGGAATGGGTAGCGGTCATAGTCAAGGTAGAAGGTTTACATCAAGACAAGCTAGTCACAGGACAAGTTTTGATACTGGGAAAAGAATAAGTTATGCTGCTGGTAAAAGGATAAGTTCTGATGAACTTCTAGATCTTGATGAGGAAATGTCAAGACAGTTATTTCTTCAAGAAAATCCAGGAATGGACTTGGAAAGTTTAAAGGAAGAAGAAGCCAGACTTAAATCAGAGAAAGTCACATCTAAATCTGAAGCTTCTGGTAAAAAATCACTTCCAAAACTTAAAGGCATTGTGATCAAAGAAAGGACACATACTGAAGCAACATTGGCTAGATCACAACCACAGATAGATCCAAGATCCAAGGGTAAAGAAAAGGTTGGTGAACCTATCAAGGTTTATGTACCTCCTGAGGAAGAAGAAATTACTGATGAAAAGGATGATCTTGCTCTGACTTCAAGAAAAGTTCTTAAAACAACCTCTGACATGGCTCAAGTTGTTCAGAGTCAAGAAATTGTAAGTTCTGATATTCAGAAGAAGCAAGTAACCTCTGACATAGCTCAAGTTAACTTGATATCAGAAAATAGATCAAAGACACTCCTACCAGGATTCACTAAAGCAAAACAGACTCAATCTTTGAAGACTACTGCAAGTGGTTTTGAAGCAAGAGTAGTTACTGGAAAGGAAGCTAGAGATAAAACTGGATTGGGAAGTGCTGATGAAAGAAGAGTACACAACACTACCAATGATCCAACTTCCTTGAGTGAATCAGGTATTGGAGCAACTCCTGAGAGATTGAATCAACTGAAATCTGTACAGATGGTTTAACATACCTACTTGAAAGAATACATCATGTTGTATTTCATGACAGATGGTAGGGTTTATCATAAGACAAAATACCATTCCATTGAAGTATTTTGAAGAATTGGAGCATGTACTTTTCTTACTTCAAGTGGATGACAGAATAACAGGGACTGCTGCAAACTACTTAAAAGAACAGATTCAGAGACAGAAAAGGCTTTATTCTGTTAAGTCTGACAGCATATATGTTCCAAAGTACAGAGATCACAATGGTGATATTGTTGATATGAAGCCTAATACTGCACAGATCAGAACATATCTTGGTATTAAGGGACTTGAATTCAATCTAGAGTCTGACAAAGCTTATGTCATAAGACTAGATCAGGAGTTGAGAAAAGCAAAGATCAACGATCTCAGAGCTGCAATCTTTCAAACTGGTGAAGATACTGCAGAGCTTAAAGATGTCAAAAGGAGAATGATTGATGAACTCAGATATGCTGAGAAATGTTTGTTGAAGAACTACATCAGAACAACTCCTGACATCAGAGAGATCAGAAAATGATGAAGCCAAGTCGAAGATCTACAACTGCTTAAATTCTGATATTTATACAGACTGAAGTTTTTATCAGAAGTTGAAATTGGTAAAAGTTTTAAGGACTGTAAGTTGTAGTTATCTAGTCTAATTCTCATGCATTTGTACTTAATGTTTTTGACATCATCAAATATCTGTTAAACTTGTATATTATGTTAATTTACAAGTTGGGGGAGATTGTTAGATATATTTGATAATGTCATGGCTAATATGTTTTATGTTTAGCTTTCAGATCTTACTTGAACAGGATAAATCAGTACTTAACTGTTGATCAGTACTTATAGTGGAAGTCAGGACTTAAGGATATCAGTACTTATGTTATCAGGAGATAATCATCAGAAGATAGATATCAGAACTTAAGTGCTGAAGGACGATCAGATAAGGACAGTAGCTGATTAAAGGAAAGAAGATCAAGATAAACATAAGAAGAGATATGCATGAAGAAGGAATTCTGTAAAGAATGGAATACTTGGAAGAAAAGATATCTGATTGATATATTTTAGGAAGCAAAATTATATTCCATATCAATTAGCGATTATCTTGTAACTGTGTAGTATATAAACACAGACTTAGGGTTTACACTATAAGCGTTATCATTATTAGAGAAGATTATTCATTGTAACCCTAGCAGCTCTCGTGATATTTGTTCATCACTGAGAGGTAACAGTTCCATACTGTAACAGAGTTTATTGTTTCAATAAAGTTTGTTTTCTGTTACTTAAGTTCTTAAAGTTCGATTTTAGTGTACTATACACTGTATTCACCCCCTCTACAGTGTGTGTGTGACCTAACAAATATGTTATAATAAAATCGACCGATTTTGGTGTAATTTATTCTAGGGCGGGAGATTCAAATTTTCACAAAATGTTGAATTTCAAATTTTAAGTTCTATAAAAGTGACCAAAGATACGGTCGATTTTAAATAAATTCCCCCGCAAAATTTAAATTCCACCCTCTTAAAAGCCACCGACTTGTTCCGGTCGATTTGTTAGGTCACACAACACTGTAGAGGGGGGTTGAATACAGTGTTTAATACAATCAAATCGATTTAGAACACAAGTAACAGAAAATAGATGTATTCGATATAATAAACTCTGTTACAATGGAACTGTTCTCTCTCAGTGATGAACAAATATCACGAGAGCTGCTAGGTTACAATGTATTATCTTCTCGATAATGATAACACATATAGTGTAAACCTATGTCTGTGTTTATATAGTACATAGTTACAAGATAACTTCTAATTGATATAGAATATAATTATGTCTCCTAAAATATATCAATCAGATATCTTATATAATTCTTCTAGTCCTCTAACTCTTTCCTTGCATATATTCTTATGTATTAGTCTCGATCTTCTACTGTTAATCAACTTCCTTGCTTAACTGTAAGTCCTCCCGTACTTAAGTTCTGATATGACCTTAAGTCCTGATATGACATTAAGTCCTGACTTCCAGTAAGTACTGATTCCAGTAAGAACTGATATTTCCTGTTTGTTAAGATCTGAAAACTAAACATGAAATATATTAGACATGACATCTCAAATATATCTAACAATCTCCCCCAACTTATAAATTATGCAAGAATATACAAGTTAATAGATTTGATGATGTCAAAAACATTTAAGTTCAAATGCAATAAGAGTTTAATAAGACTAT
This sequence comes from Apium graveolens, assembly GCF_009905375.1. Taxonomy (NCBI): domain Eukaryota; kingdom Viridiplantae; phylum Streptophyta; class Magnoliopsida; order Apiales; family Apiaceae; genus Apium; species Apium graveolens. Next base: position 222,200,000 of record NC_133651.1, on the reverse strand, counting down.
CAATTATAACTTACAGAACATCCTGCTTTACCAATATCACTGGATCAATCTGAATCCATAATGATTCTTAACAAAATCTTTCACCAGCTTATCTTCAGCTTTCCTCAGAACTTCAACTAATTGTGCTTTGACCTGCATCAGTTCTTCTTCTTTACTATCACCAATTTGATAAATGGCTATTCTGAGAGCTTGAATGGATGTTCTTTCAAGTCCATCACCAAGTCTGATAACTCTAGGATGTGAAGAGTTTTCATTATAACATAAGCATTTTCCTTTCAGAATAACTTCCACCTTGGCAGAATTCTTCAGCATAGGAATTTCTCTTCCATCATCTTCAGTAATCATTGGACTGTAATGAGAAGTATTTGTACCAGAGATTCTGAGTAGATCTCTTATAGCCTTCAAAATGTATTCTGACCATCTTCTTGTAACATCAGATTTTACTTCCAGAAGATAGTGAATATATTGAAGCTCTCTGACATACTTCTTTAGTACATCAGTATCAGCTAGTCTATAAGTCCTTCCATCATTGAGAAATAAGATCAATTTCTCTTTTAGATTCTCCTTATCATGAGCATCTATCACAACTTGAGCAGACAACACCTTGTCAAGGTGCTTTTGTTTAATTTGTTCATATGGTTTCTCTGTCAACATGAAAGGATCTCGTAGAGTAACTTCTACTCCTGTTTGAATCTTCTCTTCATCAGAACCTAATCCAGCTCTATCTCTGGGTTGCTTGGCTCTCAACCCAAATGTAGCGAGTTGATTAATCATGAGATTGGATTTTGGTTCAACTGGAATAGCTTTCTTTCATAACAGCTTCTTCTTATCAGCAATTGTCATTTTATTCAAATCAACTTGATCAGAATTTGTTGTTTCTTCTGTAGCTTGCTGTCCTTTATTCTGAACAACTTAAGCAGTGTCAGAGGTTGTTTTAGATTCGTCAATTATCTTTCTTCTTTTCAGAATTTGAACAGTTTCATCTTCAACAAGATTATCATCAGTTACTTGAACCATTTTGCACACTGGTTTCATCAGGACTTGAGAAATTTTCATTTCCAGTGACTTGGTTGGTTCATCAACTTTTCCTTTCCCTTTATCTTTGGGATCACTCTTAGTCTGTGATCTAGTCTTGAACTTTGAAATTTCAGAATTTGACTTTTTCTTGATCACGATGCCTTTTTCCTTAGGCCTTGGAGGTTTCTTTGCATCAGAAGCTTTAGACTTAAGATTTGTCTTCTCTGTTGCAAATCTAGCTTCTTCCTCCTTGAGAGCATCTAAATCCATTCCTGGATTATGTTTCAGAAATAATCTTCTTGTTATCTCCTCATCAAGTGTCTGGATTTAGGATCTTTGTAATAAACAGTAGTCTGCTTCTCTTTTAGCTTCAGAGTTTGCATAAACTTCTGAGAGTCTTTTGATCCTGACTGAATCAGAATATCAGAACTTGACATCAGAATTTGTTTATCAACACTTGACTTCAGACTTTGAGCATTCACAGCATCAGAACATGACTTGTTCTATATAGAATATTTTTCTTGAACTTTTCTTTAACCTCTGCTCTTATCAGAGTTTCCTTGGTCATCACCTTTATCATCCTTCTTCTTCAGTACTTGAGTAGGTGAGCATTTGGACTTAACTACCTTCTCCCCCTTTTTGTCATCATCAGGAAGTAAGAGAGAGAGAGAGAGAAGAAGTTCAATTGAAGATTGGATTTCATCCAATTGAGCTTTCTGAGAAGCTTGATTAACCAAAACCTCAGCAATTTGGGCATGTTGCTCCTCTTGAACCTTCCCAATGGCTTCAATTTTCTCAAGAGTAGGTATGACATACCTATTTTTGTCAAGTTTGAGCTGTAGATCTAGCTTATCAGCTTGTTCCTTGAGTGTATCAACCTTAGCATGAGTAATAGAATGTAGACCATGAAGACTTCTTGTACTCATAGCTATAACCTTGAGTTGAGTCTTGAAATCAGAATTTGATAATAACTCATCAGCTTTTGATACATGCTCTGCCATAATTTTGGTGCAGGGAATAAAATCTGATTCATTCCACTTCTTGATCCACTCAACTCCCCTATGAGTTTCTTCCCAAGGTACAGGAGCATCATGTCTAACAAATTTCTTCACTAAAGCTTCCTTTCCCAGAATAGGAACTAAAGTTTCAACAAAAATACTGTCTTCAGAACTTGAGGAAGTTTCATCATTTTCTGACAGTACAAGAGTGTGTGATGCAAATAGAGATTCAAGAATAACATCATCTAAATTCTGATCATCAGAATTTATCTCCAGAGCTGGTCTCTTTGATGTAGATGGTATCTCGGCATCTAAGATTGGAGATTTGACTTTAGATGGCTGAGCTTCAGTAGTTGGAGCTTCCAGATAAAAAATTTGAGGTATATTCAAATTGTGAATATCTATCTCACAGTTGTCAGTTTGTTCTTTAGCATCATCTGTAGCTTTTATTGGAGAGTCAGGAGGGGTAACCACTGTGTCAATAGCAATGTCTGTGGCTTGAGCTAGAGAAATCAGAGCTTCAATAATGATTGGTTCTTGTGAGATTAGAGATTCTTGATCCCCTTACTCTACTTCTTCATTATCTTCTGATGAAGATTTAGCCAAATACCTTCTGGCCTTCATTTTCTTCAATCTTCTTGCCAAAGAAGGAATTATTGTTGCAGCAGCAGAATTTACAGATTTCCTTTTCAAAGTATCAGAACTTTGAGCTGCTGTTTCTTTCGGAGAAGTAACATTCTCAGCTTCATTTATCACAGGTTCTGATGCAGGAACCTGTGCTTCAATTGTTTCCTCAAATCAACAAAATTTATTATTGATCATAATTTTAATCAAAATATTCATCAAGGATAAAGTTAAAAATAGATGAAGTAAAGATTAACAAATTGCAATTAAAACATGCACAGTCACATAATTTGAGAAACAGAGACTAAATCTTGCAATGAAAGGAAATTTCATTAATATATCAGATGAGTACATTTCATGAAATTTATCAATTACATGCAAAAATTACAAGATAATCCTATTTTAAGATTCTTAACATCAACAGCCTTAGTCCTAGTCTAAGAAGCCTGACAAGGCTGATGGTGAAGAGAAACGGATGGATGACATTTAATTTTTCTTCCTGCTTTCAACAAAGAGTACAGCAAGACGAATGATTTTCTCCTGCTGTTTAAGAATATGAAGATGAACTTCTCTTTGGAAAGACAACAGGTCATTTTTGATGTTGTCTGGAAGTTGAATCTATATGTCGAATGGAATGTTGTTGATAGGAAATGAAGTCGGAATTCCATTTCGAAAAATGGTCACAGTGTCTGTGCCATAGCAGTAAAACCAACTAAAATGTGCCATTGTTTGAGAGAAATGAAAAGATGTGATTTTACTGATGATTGATCAGGCATTTAAATAGCCAATGGAATACCAAGGAACGCGAGGACTGTTTAATAATTACAAGTAAAAATAATGATGCCTCGACTCCCTGGACGGATGTGTAATAATAACAGTCAGTAAAAAGTTAAAGCAGGAGTTAATGGGCACGGGAAATAATTAATAATTATTGTGCACATGCAGTTTTTCAAGACCAACACGTTTACCACTAACCCATAATGATTATGACTGTTTTTATTTTACCCAAATATATTCTGATTTAAATATGACTGTTTCAGATTTTACCACAAATAAGTCAAGTAAAGAATAATGCCACATAAGCATCAAGGATTCCATCAGGATTTAATATCAGAACTTAACTTATATCAGATTTTACCAGTCATCGGAATTTGGCTTCTGTACTCAATAAGTGAATGTTTGTTTCCGTAATTCTCCCTACAAATACTGACTTGTTTTCTTCAGAGTTTAATCATCAGAACTTCCATCAGAACTTGTCCTCAGAATTTATGCAAATGACACTTAACTGTTTGTCAAAAATAACTTAATCACCACAGTAATTATCATCATTCATATGGAGTAAAAGTGTGTGCATTTAGCAAAATATCAGATAAAGATTAAGTCTGATAAACTTCAGTACATCTTAGAAATAAGGCATAACTCAGGAAAGTGCTTAAAATCTGTCATTAATCATGAAGTATACTATAGAACAAACTTATGCATGAGTCCACCTCAACTGTTTGTGCTCATTTTATGCATCTTTTGAAATTCCTTTTTGTAGTGGCTTCTCAGTGTAAGTGAGTCACGACTGTTTATCAGAATTTATGTTGTTGTCAGAGTATTTCTCCAGTAATCAGAGAATGTGAAAAGTCACCAAGAAAATTTATTTGCTTTTCTAATGCATATTACTTAATACCAGCAATGCACTTAAGTCTTCCCTTCCACATATTTACTCTAGATTTCAAAGGAGTACCTGACTTTTATTCTTTTCTTTTCTTTTCTTTTCTTTTCTTTTGATAAGTGAGGCTTATCAGCATATAGTTCATCCTTAAGATTTAATGACATCAGAATTTGACAGATAAGAAACAAGATTCTAGTTTGTGACTTAGTAATAAGATACATAAAGTAAACTTGACTAAGCTCAATATCAGAATTTGCTTGTGTTAATGAGTTTCCACATGAACAACTAATTCAAACATGGGATTTCTAGTATGTTAAAGACTACTAGGTCAGCATCTAGCACAGTTATCCTCATTGGATTGAATAGTCACAGCACATTCAAAACACTTATCAGAGTATATAGATCCACATCAGATAACAATCAGCATTTAATGAATTTTCAAATTAAGCACAGATTACATACAGATAATACAATCTGTAAATACTGATCATAAAGTCTGATGCATGAGAACAAAAACTAAGCAGATTTAGAGAAAGAACCTGAAACCATTCCAAGTTCATTTACCATTCTTATAAAAGTAGCTTCACATAGTGGTTTTGTGAAGATATCTGCTAGCTGTTGATCTGTTGGAACAAAATGCAATTCCATTATACCTTCATCCACATGTTCCCTTATGAAATGGTACTTAATGCTGATGTGCTTTGTCATTGAGTGTTGAACTGGATTACCTGTCATAGCAATAGCACTTTGATTATCACAATAAATAGGGATTTTATAAAATTCTAACCCATAATCCAGTAACTGATTCTTCATCCAAAGAATCTGTGCACAACAGCTTCCTGCAGCAATATATTCTGCTTCTACAGTTGATGTGGAAATTGACTTATGTTTCTCGCTAAACCAAGAAACCAATCTGCCTCCAAGAAATTGGCAGCTTCCACTAGTGCTTTTCCTATCTATTTTGCATCCTGCAAAATCTGCATCTGAGTAACCTATTAGCTTAAAATCTGATTCCCTAGGATACCACAATCCTAAATCAGTTGTACCCTTGTGGTACTTGAAAATTCTTTTCACAGCTATTAAGTGAGGTTCTCTTAGATCATCCTGAAATCTTGCACAAAGACAGGTAGCATACATGATATCAGGTCTAATTGCAGTTAAATAGAGTAAAGAGCCAATCATACCTCTGTAGTTAGTAATATCTACTGATTTACCAGTATCCTTATCTAACTTGGTTGCAGTGGCCATGAGAGTGGATGCAGTTGAATAACCTTGCATTCCAAATTTCTTCAGTAAATTTCTGGTGTACTTGGATTGACAGATAAAAGTGCCTTCTTCATTATACTTGACTTGAAGGCCCAGAAAATAGCTGAGTTCTCCCATCATACTCATTTGATATCTTGACTGCATTAGCTTTGCAAACCTCTCACAGAGTTTGGCATTTGTAGAACCAAATATGATATCATCAACATATATATGTACCAAAAGTAAGTCCTTTCCATGGTTGAGGTAGAATAATGTCTTGTCAATTGTGCCTCTGTGAAATCCAATTTCCAGAAGGAATTGAGCTAAAGTCTCATACCATGCTCTTGGAGCTTGCTTAAGGCCATAAAGTGCTTTGTCAAGCCTATAGACATGATTGGAAAATTTAGGATCTACAAAGCCTGGAGGTTGTTCAACATATACCTCTTCTTCCAATTCTCCATTGAGAAAAGCACTTTTCACATCCATTTGAAAGACTTTGAACTTTTTGTGAGCAGCATAAGCCAAAAAGATCCTTATGGCTTCTAATCTAGCAACTGATGTTTCATCATAATCAATACCCTCATGTTGAGAGTAGCCTTTAGCAACCAGCCTTGCTTTATTCTTTGTAATTATGCCATCACTGTCAGTTTTATTTCTGAACACCCATTTTGTGCCCACAACAGATCTGTTCTTTGGTCTTGGCACTAGGGTCCAGACTTTATTTCTTTCAAATTCATTTAACTCTTCCTGCATTGCTTGCACCCAATCAGCATCTTGAAGAGCTTCTTCCACTTTCTTTGGTTCAGTCTGAGATAGAAAGGAATGATAGAGACATTCATTTGAAGTTGCAGTTCTAGTTCTGACACCTACTTTAGGATCTACGATGATTAAATCAGGTGTGCGTGATTTAGTCCACTTCCTTGCAGATGGAAGTTGATCTCTAGAACTGGATCCTCCCCCATGATCCATGTTGTCTTCATCAGCATTTTCTGATGCTCCCCCTGTAGTTATGCTCTCCAAGACTTCAGAATTTGAGTTTGATTTTTTAGGAGTTGAAGAATCAGAGTTTCCAAAATTATCATAATTTGGCTCATCAGAACTAGATGAATCAGAACATGAAGAGCCAGTGACAGGTTCTGATGCTTCTCGAGAGTCTTGAGATATGGTAGGATCTTTAGCTTGATCCCCCTGGACAGGTGCATTTTCCTTTGGAGTTGTTACCACAGTTTCAATGACATCGGAACTTAAACCGTCAGAACTTACAGGATCAGGATTTAAGTCATCAGAATTTAAATCTTTATTCTCAAATCTCAGCTGATCATGATATTATAATCTTCAAGTCCAGTAATCTTCTTATCATCAAAAGAGACATTGATAGATTTCATGACAATCCTTGTTCTTAAATTGTAGACTCTGAAGGCTTTTGTGGAAAGTGGATATCCAACAAAAATTCCTTCATCATCTTTTAGATCAAATTTTGACTACTGCTCGGGATGAGTCTTAAGAAAAAAATACTTGCAACCAAATACATGAAAGTATTTCAGATTTGGCTTCTTTTTCTTCACCATCTCATATGGTATTTTTCCATGCTTGTTTATGAGTGTAGCATTCTGTGTAAAACAAGCAGTCTGCACAGCTTCATCCCAAAAATAGGTTGGCAGCTTTGCTTCATCAAGCATAGTTCGTGCAGCTTCAATGAGAGTCATGTTCTTTCTTTCTACAACTCCATTTTACTGTTGAGTTTCAGGTGCAGAAAATTCCTGTTTGATTTCATGTTCTTTGCAGAACTCTTCCATGATTGAATTCTTGAATTCAGTGCCATTATCACTCCTTATTATTTTAACAGAATCTTTGATCAATTTATCCAGCTGTCTGACATGATCAGTTAGAGTAAATGCAGTTTCATTCTTCTTGTGCAAAAAGTACACCCAAGTGTACCTTGTGAACTCATCCACTATAACCATAGCATATTTCTTCTTTGTAATAGACATGACATTGACTGGACCAAATAGATCAACATGCAGTAGGTGATAAGGCTCAAGAATTGATGACTCAGTTTTGCTCTTGAAAGAAGATTTTCTTTGTTTTGCCTTTTGACATGAATCACAAAGGCCATTAGGAGCAAAAACTGACTTTGGTAGTCCTCTCACAAGATCTTTCTTTACAAGCTCATTTATATTGTTGAAATTTAAATGAGAGAGTTTCTTGTGCCAATTTCAGCTTTCTTCAATTGATGCTCTACTCAACAGACAGATTGCAGAACTATCAGTACTTGTTGAAAGTCTGGCTTCATAAATGTTACCATGCATGTAACCTTTCAGAACCACTTTTCCTGTAGAATTGCTTATAACTTTACAGTGTTCTTCAAAGAAATCCACATGATAACCTCTGTCACAGATTTGACTTATACTCAATAGATTGTATTTAAGTCCTGAGACAAGAGCTACTGCTTCAATGATGACATTCCCAAGATTGATCTTGCCATATCCCAGAGTTTTTCCCATGTTGCCATCTCCATAAGATACTCCTGGGCCAGCTTTCTCCACAAAGTCTGATAGCAGGGCTTTATTTCCAGTCATATGTCCTGAACATCCATTGTCCAGAATTAGGATGTTCTTCCTGTAACCCTTTAATTCAGCAGCATTTGAACTGCTATCAGCATTTTCCATCAAGGCATAGTTCTCCTCATCTTCAGAATCTGAAGTGTCTATCCAGCTTTTCTTCTTTGTGACAAGAGCCTTGCCTTTATCACTCTTTCCTTTCTTGTAGTCAGGAGATATGTGGCCTTTCTCACCACAGTTGTAGCATTTGACATTCGAGTAATCTCCTCTGTCAAACTTTCCTACTCTGCCTTCAGATTTTCTGAATCCCTTCTTATCAGAACTTCCACTTTTCTGGGAAACTTTTTTCCCCTTCTAAATTTCCTGTAGGCTCTCTTTGTGATACCCTTCACCATAAGAGAACACAATTTCATCATCTCTTCATCAGCATCTACTTCAAGTAGACTTTCAGTTTCTGAATTATCATCATCAGTACTTGATGATTCTGAATCAGACTTTATGATGAGAGCCTTTCCTTTGCCTTTCATTGAGGCAGCCACTTTGGGGAATTCCTCCTCAGCCTTAAGAGCAACTGTCCTTGACTTTCTCCCATGTCTCTTGCTTCTTTGATCCATCTTAAGTTCATGAGTCTTGAGCATACCATAAATTTTATCAAGAGTAGTTTCATCAAGAGCATAGTTGTCTTTTATAGTAGTTGACTTCAAATCCCAACTTTCAGGAAGAGCTAAAAGGAATTTAAGATTTGAATCTTCAAGATCATATTCCTTATCCACCAGTGACAGATCATTCAAGAGTTTGACAAATCTGTCATATAAACCAGTTAATGACTCATCAGGTTTTGAGTCAAAGTGCTCAAACTCTTGAGTGAGTATAATCCTGTTGTTCTTCTTGATTGCATCAGTTCCCTGGCATCTTGTCTCCAAGGCATCCCATATCTCCTTTGTAGTCTTGCAGTGAATTATCCAGTTTGACATGACATTATCAATGGCACTATGCAGCAAATGCCTTACCTTTGCATCCTTGGCAATAGATGAGATATCTTCAGCTGTATACTCATTTTTCTCCTTTGGTACGGTCTTTGCTGGCTGATCTACAACTACAACAGAGAGCTTGGTTGGCTTATGTGGTCCTTTATTAATTCTGTCAAGATATTCTGGATCTGTAGCTCCCAGAAATATAGTCATCTTCACTTTTCATATGGGATACTCAGAAGGTCTCATCATGGGAACCCTAATAGTCTCATATCGACTGTGGGTTTGAGTCTTTGGAGTTTCTTCAGTTTTGGCGGGCTTGGTTGGATTTTCTGCTTCTTCATACACGATTGTTTTGGATCTTTACTATATGTGTGTTAACAGATAGGCTCTGATACCACTTGTTAGGTCACACAACACTGTAGAAGGGGGTTGAATACAGTATTTAATACAATCAAATCGATTTAGAACACAAGTAACAGAAAATAGATGTATTCGATATAATAAACTCTGTTACAATGGAACTATTCTCTCTCAGTGATGAACAAATATCACGAGAGCTGCTAGGTTACAATGTATGATCTTCTCGATAATGATAACACATATAGTGTAATCTTATGTCTGTGTTTATATAGTACACAGTTACAAGATAACTTCTAATTGATATGGAATATAATTATGTCTCCTAAAATATATCAATCAGATATCTTATATAATTCTTCTAGTCATCTAACTCTTTCCTTGCATATCATCTTCTGTATTAGTCTCGATCTTCTACTGTTAACCAGTTTCCTTCCTTAACTGTAAGTTCTCCCGTACTTAAGTTCTGATATGACCTTAAGTCCTGATATGACATTAAGTCCTGACTTCTAGTAAGTACTGATTCCGGTAAGAACTGATATTTCTTGTTTGTTAAGATCTGAAAACTAAATATGAAACATATTAGACATGACATCTCAAATATATCCAACACGATTTTATATTAAAATCCATCAAGTATGGTCGATTACAGCTAAATTCCACCATTTTTTGGAGGTGGATTTTAGTGATTTTTGTTGTAGTGTCTAGTGCTAAATAATTTTAATTTGTGATGCCTATAAAAAATTATACATTTTAGATGAAGAGAAGAGATGACCTGAACTGACAATTACTTGTATGATTATATTGAGATTTTAGAATATAATATTTATTTACTAATAATAATAAAAGTAAATCATTAATATTATAATTATAATATAAAATAAAAATTATAATTATAATATGGGCTTGTATAGTGTGTGCTCATGGACAAATACTAAACACTAAAATATATAAAATTTGAAGTGTTTTAATTGGTTGAGTTGTTGTGAATGCAGGGGTTCACCATTATTAACAAGTATTGGCGAATCAAAATAATTTAAAATTATAAAAAATTGTGCGTATTGTGTATACATGAGCAAAATAATTTAAAATTATAAAAAATTGTACTTATTGTATATACATGGGCACAATACAGAAAAATCGTTATAATATATTACAAAAACAAATCCTTACGTGAGTTATGAAGTATGAACTCAAACTTCGAAACCAAGAAAATAAGAAACCCCACCTACTTGATCTTAATTTTGCTTTGGAAACTTGCCCAATTTTACATATTTTCATATTTATATTTACATTTACCTGCTAGAGTCAAGTTTTATGAAGACCGCATGTTTGTTGGAGACCACGGAGATCATTTATGTTCAGCAACTAAAATCTTGCATAAAAATATTGCAAAACGTATTATTTTGTGAATAATATTCTACAAATATCATTATTTTATTCAAAATCTTGAATATCATACATGTACCGCATGTAGAACATCAGAAAAAAATTTATTCTCCGAAACATGTTTAGTTTGTAAAACATTTATTCAAATTACAGAACATACACATTAGAACATACACATTATACTTATTGAACTTAAACGGTCTTCAACAATTTTAATAAATTAGTGATATTTATAAAATATATTTCATAAAATAAATATTTCATAATATTTTAATTGCAGAATATAGATGATTTTCGAGATCTCCGATAAAAATGTGGTATATGTAAAACTTATCTCTCTTACATGTTAATGTAAAGAAATCATCATGATGCCTCAAAACAAAACTCCATTCCTATAAATTTTCCATACTCTTTACTAGGGGTGAGCATTTGGTTCGGTTAACCGAATATCGAACCGAAATAACCGAAATAATTCGGTTCGGTTACCGAACCTAAATAATTCGGTTTTTAATTCGGTTCTGATTTTTTACGTTATTCGGTATTTCGGTTTTTTCGGTTTTTTTACCGAAATACCCGAATTATCGAAATTACCGAAATATAATAAAAAAAAATATATATATTAATATATACATAAATATATTTATTTATATATTACTTATTTTTACCTAGCTCCTTTCTTTTTTTTCCACTTGAATTATCAATTCTCTGTTCCCAACTTCACTTTTACTCTCTTTTTATTTATTATATTTAATTTCTATTTGCCTAATTTAGATTTTAATGTATTTAGTTTTCATAATTTTCAATTTAGTTGCTAAAATAAAAAAATAAACTAACTAATTAGAAGTACTTTTATTGTAATCATGACAGCACACCGTAATATTCAGGTGCATGAAAGTCGAGCTAAGAATATAAGTTAATTGTTGTACGATTATTAATATTTGTTGTAATTTATTAAATATTTTATTATTAAAATTTTTAAAAAAATTCCTAATTCGATTTTTTAATTCGGTTTTCGGTTTTAACCGAAATAATTATTTCGGTTCGATAAATAACCGAAATTATTTCAGTTTATTATTCGGTTATGATTTTTACCCTTATTTAATATTCGGTAACCAAATTATATTTTGGTTCGGCTAGTGAATAACTGACTACTCAGTCCTACTAACTAGGGATGTTGCGAAATTACTCTCTCATGCAAATTATGTGCACGTATATCATTATCAACCATCATTCCATCCATTACTATCACATTTACGGCCTACATTATAGGCCATCATGCTACTATACAAATGTATTTTCTCAATTTTAACTCTCAAATATCTCAGCTCCATTCATTTAAAAAATTTGCCCCAAAATTATAAGTACAAAGCGTCTAAAAATTAACAAAAATCACACGCATCACGAACCACGAGGAATCCAATTTAATTTAACGGCGTTAAAAAGCGGAACCGCGACGCCGCATAAACACATCACCCCTACTAGTACGGTAGTACCCCAATTTGTACAAACTCTGACGCCACGATGACGGAAGTGCCCCAACGTGTCTTCTCCCGTTACTATATAAACCGCCACACCCACTTGCACGAGGCCCCCACTCATTTTTCAACCTCCTCAACCGCTTCAAAACACACACACATATACTTACAAGTTACACCTATACATACAAACACACACACACTAGCTTCAACTCAAAACGCACACACATTTCTCAAAACTGTTTCAATTTTTGAATTTCATAACTGATTTTCATCATGATCATGAAGCTCCGATCGAAGATTCCGCGTCGGAAACGGACGAAATTCACTCCGATCAAGGTCGATTACGCTGCTGCTAAGCAAGTGAAGCAGTTTAGTGAAGAGGATGAAGTTGAGGTTTCGTGCGTTTCAAGCAAAGTCTCGGTGAATCGATCGGCGTTGAAGAAGCGAAGCTTTGAGGACGCTGTAGGTGAGATTGTGAAAGTAGGTTGCGACGATGAGTTACGAAGGATTACGAGGTCGTATTACAGGAAATTAGGTAAGGAGAATGTGAATCCGGAAGTTTCGGAGAGTTCGTGCGTCGAATCGTGTCCTGGAGTTGATTCGAAGGAGAGAATTGCGAAGTTTAAGCTCAGAGTTGGCAAAACTGTTCAAAATTCGAATGAAATTGCTCGAAATTTGAAGTTCGATGGAGAAAATGAGAAATCAGTGGAGAATAATCAGAATGAAGTTGTTTCGGGGTTAGAATCGGTTTTGGAAGTGAAATTTGGAGGTAAAACGATCAAAATAGGCGAAAACAGAGATGAATTTTCTGAAGTTTCGAGAAATGTTGATACGGTGTCGAATTGCGAATCGAATTCGGAGCTGTTTCCGAAGGTGATTGGGAAGGAGTTTGATCTGATATGTTCGGAGCATTTAGAAGAAGGCGGTGATAATGAGTACGAGTACTCTTCTGCAAGTTACAGTGATGTTTATGAAGATGTTACTTCGGAATTCGATTTCGAGGATTATATCTCGTCTGATTGGTGTGAATCTGGAAGTCAGTTTTCGGAGAAGTCTGAGACTAGTTCATCGCCTACGTATCAGTTGTTACTTCAATTTAGGCAGCAGTTCTGTAGATCATCTGCTTCAGTTTCGAAATCGTGTTCTCCCGATGAATTTATAGTAAGCTCTGTCTCGAATTTCTGTTTCATTTATTTAAATTTTGTAATTATTTAGTTTTAAATGTATGTATGCATGAGTATAGTATGATTTTTGATTTGGAATGCTTTCGTTAGAGCTTAATTATTATGTGGATATACATTAAATGCTTCGAGTTACGAATTACGGATTAGATAGGCATTATCTGTATTTGAATGTAGGAAGAATTTCTTAAGTTTTAATATAAGATTGATGATCATGTAAATTTATTACTTCAAGCGCTTTGAGTTTTTTTTGCCTAGTACTTTGAGATATGAGTTGCTGATTTGATTAGCATTATCTGTATGTTTATTTTTGTGATTGTGTTACTTAACTGCATCAAGTTTCGTTACTGATTGAATATACTTTTGTGACTTGAAATTGAAGCTGATGAGATTTGAAGACGAGGAACACGAAAAGAGCTATGAGTTGATCAGAAGCAGAGAGAGGAAGCAACAGTATATCCGCGACTACACAGAGGAATACTGTTCCATCACTGATTATGGTAACCTCGTCATTCAACAACGTCTTCATATGGTACACTGGATAATGGAGGTAGGTATTTCTTCACCGCATCAGCAATTCATATATCATATCCTGCCATGCATTTTCTGTATCTTGTATTTTATATATTTTGCCATGTCATCTCCATGCTTAGAATTTTGAATTCTGTCAACATATACAATATCATTGCACTGCAAATGCAAGGTGACACTTCATTTGAATTAATTTTAAACTTATAAGTTATATTGTTCTGTACTTGTTATTGTTAGATGCACAAGTTAGACTGCTCTTTTAATTTTGATGTGCATCACAAGCCTCAGAAATCCGTTTGTTAAATGTTTTGGTCTTTTGGCCGTTTTCAAGTTTAGTATATTGCACTAGTAGACAGGGCAGAGTAACAATGTTGTTTGTAATTTTTGACTAGGTGCTTTGTGGATAAGTGACAAAACTTGTTTACATGTCCCTTTCCTGAAAAATTATTTATAAATATTCTGTATCTGATGTTATGTTTACTTTGATGCATCTTCTTGAGCCATAATTTACACCAGTTACTTGACTTTTGTATCTGAATATAGTATTATTGTTTGAAGTATATCGTCATTCTGTTATTTCCTAATCAGAAGTAGCGGTTTTGAACCATGGTTAGATTTGATATTAGTATTTAGCATATTGTGCTATACTGCTTTGCATACTTAAATTGACCATATGCTTTTATGAAACAGCAATCTTCTAGCAAAGAGCTCCATAAGGAAACTATGTTCCTTGGCGTGAGCCTCTATGATCGATTTTTGAGTAAAGGATACTTTAAAAACCAGAAGTGTCTTCAAATTGCTGGAATAGCCTCTCTCACACTCGCAACAAGAATTGAAGAAAATCAGCCCTATAATAGGTCAAATCTACCTCCTGTATTCTCATTGTTAGATTAAGTTTTAATTGTTTAAAGCTTTTTACAGTGTGGAGAAAAGTGAATTTCACAATCTCTGAAATAAGAATTATCTGCATTGCTAAGCATGCTTAATGAATTGAAGAGAATGAGAGCATGAGCATTCTATACAGACCTTGTATTTTCTACACTTTGAAATAAAGTTAAATATCGATCTACTATACATAGCATGATGGCGAACTCCTTGCAGTCTCGCACTTCACATTCACATTTATTGCTTTCCTAGTAAAATGACACAGTTACATCAGACATGTCTACTACAACAGAGCTATCAACTGCAATAATAAATTAACAAGACTCTGACTTAGCATGCTGGAAACTGTTAACACCTGTACTTCATTGAGGCTTGCAGATAAAATTTTTTCCTTACAAATATGGAAATATGGAAAATTTTGCGGTACTGCTTTAAATGCTCGAGTAAACCTGCTAATTTTCGTGCTGCTTATGGCTTCTTGTTGTATGTTTTTTTATTAAGTATAAACTTGACTGTTCCATGTTTACAGTGTTCGTCAAAGGATGTTCTATGTTGGAAGCACTGCATATAGTAGAAGTGAAGTGGTAGCAATGGAATGGCTGGTGCAAGAAGTCCTTAATTTCCAGTGTTATATGCCCACCATGTACAACTTCTTGTGGTGCGTTTCATCTAATCATGCCCTTATAACGTGCAAATTGAAAGTTTAAATCTCCTCATAATTCACTTTAGACCATTGGGTCTTGAAATTAACAAACTAGTATTATACTTGAGCAACTTATCTATTTCAAATATATCTTTGGAATGGAGTAGGTTCTACCTAAAAGCTGCTGGAGCTAATGAAGAGGTGGAGGATACAGCAAAAAATATTGCAATGCTGGCTTTGCTGGGCTTTGAACAGCTGTGCTATTGGCCTTCAACTGTAGCAGCTGGCCTAGTGAGTCTTGCTTCTAGGGTGGTCAATCAAGATGCTGCCTGTCACCGAGTCAAAGAGGTGCGCATTGAACACAAAGCATCAATTTAACTTCCTCTTAAGTCTTATCCTAATGTCAATGTATTGATGACTGTTATACTCATATTTAATTTATGCAATTTGCCTAGCAATTTGTTGTGGACTATAATGTTGTGTTTGGTTGGGATGAAAAGAAACTAGGGGGAATAGAATGAAATTTGAACCATAATAGAGTTATATGTTTAAAATTGTCATTCCTTCCACCATTCCATTCTCATTAACCTTAACTAGATGTCAAACCACCCAATTTGTAAAGGAATTCTCCATTCTCCCTCATGCCCATTTTCTTCCCAAATCTTATCGTAAAAGATTTGTGCCTACTTTTTTTTTCTAAGTGTCCCCTACTACCATCTATTGTTTCTTTTTAAATTGACTCATTCCATTCCAATTACTCTTAACAAACACAACATAAGCATTTTGACTTGCATCCTATCATATATCCACCACTTGATCCTGTAAAATTCTCCGAAATATATTTTACAGATCCTTTTTAATGTTACTGCAAACACGAAACTGCTTAGCTTTTGTTTTAATTTACCAATATATTGCTCTATGTATTCACAGATTCACATCAGAACAAAAGATGATGATTTAGCTGGATGCATAAAGGTATGAATCAACAAATGCCAACTGTTCCATTGTACGTCAGTTATGCAAATTCGTTTCTTCAGTAAACAGTACTCACATTAACTCAATCTCCTAGCAAGTCCAACTTATGTTCCTCAAGTACCGGATAATGTTACTAATAGACGGTTCTCATATTTGACAGAGTCTGGAGGGATTGATCAAGTACATATCGTAGCTAGCTGCAGTTCAGGCCAAGATGTTATCTTTTTCCATTTACGGACATCTACATTCAAGAATTCTTTAGAAAGTTAAACACTACATATTATACGGCAAGGCAATGCACCCCAAATTTGCCTTCGTGTTGTAAACTTGCATTCTTGTATCCTGTTCATAAATGAAGATTCGTAACATTCGTTAGCTTTGTGCAGATGCATCAACTGCTTCTTTCTGTATTTATTTTTTGTGAAGACAGAGAACAGAGTACTGATGCAATTCCCCTTGAAAGTTGTACTTCCACTATTGATTACGAAATGTTATTTTGTCATCTGTTAAAAATTATATTTTTAACATATAGGTGCGCCCGAGATTAAAATTTTAATTAATTATATTATTAGTCAGGAATCATGGACCTAGTACTTAATTATCAGTAATAAATCTAATTTATTTTCAAAAAAAGTAATAACTTTAATTTAATTATTATTATTATATAGTTATTGGAAATCAGAGGTGAAATTGGGATGAATCTATAAAATGAAACTAAATAATTTAAATAGTCATGTAGTTGGAGAGAATTGAACTGGAGCCTAAAAATTAAAATTAATTATATTATTAAATTCGTTATACAGTTCTAATATTTAATTTTGATAGTATATTTTTTTTTATGTTTTACATGAATTGAGTTGAAAAAATTATCAAAATACTGCACATGTAACTTATCCACATGAATTTTGAAAAAATTAAAAAGAACACACATGTCACTTATGCGTGTCCAAAAAAAAATGATATTTAAGTATTTTTAATTTTTTTAAATAAATAAAAAATATACATGTTACGCGCTCTATTAAATATGTATTTAAGTATCTATTCATCAGGGTTCTTCGTATAATACCTAATTGAGCGAGGATAAAGTGAAATTGAATAGATAAATGAATCTTGCACATATTTTTTACACCATAATCGTGCACATTCTTGTATAATCCATTATTATTATCTACAATTCTTATTGAGTAATTGACAGTTTGTAACCTATTTTTATTTTCATTTTTTCGATTTGGACCTATATAATTTTTTCTGTCAGTTTGCACTCCAACAAATAATTTCGCTTTTATTTACTACCCTTTTAACGCTTTTTCATCCAACTGTGCTGTTAACATTAACGGAATTGAGTGTATTTTAGTTAATTACTAATTAAAAACAAAAAAAAAGTATTATGAACCAAAACTAAAAACCATAATGAAAAATAAAAGAAAGAAACTTAATTGAACCCCCGCGACTCTCTCATTTCCATCCCCAAATCGAAACCCGTGAACTTTTCACATATGTAAGTAAATGCGAAATTGTATGTGAGTAGTTATTGATGATAATTTGATAACAATAAGTTGGAATGAAATTCCAATTATTGGAGGCAAGTGTTGGACAAAAGAGTTGAAATTTCGGTGATTGAAGCACCAATAATCGAAGATGTTGCTGAAATACCATAATATATGGGTAAATTTCTATTCCAAGTCTTATTATAGTGTTTGTATGTTGTCAATTAAACATACGTTGATGTATAATTTTCTAACTTACCTAATATTTAAATAATTTGATTGCACACACTAACAAAAATATGATTAAATAATAAAGAAGTAATAAACATAATTAAAATAACAACCTCTTAACTAATAATTTGATAGAAAAATGACTGAGACAAATGAAGTTATATGTAAATAGAAGTCGAAGGAAATTCTTGATAAAAAAAGAAGTAAAAGGAAATTGAAGAAAAGATGAGGAAAATGGGATTTAGTAATTTTTTTATTACATAACGTATAAATGAACTTGAGCTTAAAGAAAAGAAAATTGTTGATAGGTTTACAGAATTGGAAATCTAAGAAAAAAAAATGTTGAGGAAAGGAATAAAATAAAGGTATCATTTTTGTTTCTGTCTCCAGTTTAAATGATGAGCTACATTGTTGTTAAATTTTTTGATTTTTGATGGTTGTTATAATTTAGTTGATCAAACTATATTCTAGTACACGGGTATTGTTTTCTATTCTTCCATGAATATATGGATTCCTCTGGGTTAATGCATAATTCTTCCTTTTAATATTTTTTTCAGTCGATGTCGGAAGATGTTGCTGATTCCTGCGGCACTGGAGCCTGTACTAATGTTATTTCTGGTCTTGCTTCAGGATACAAGTCTGTCACCCCGTATATTTTTGCCATTGCAGTTGGCATTTTTGTTCGTTTTAGTTCAGCTGCTATGTATGGCAATTGCATTAGCTGCACTTGGAATCTAGTCAAAACTCATCTCCTAAATATATGTGTATTGTTGTAACAATAAAAACAACAGATAGATAAATAGATAGACTTCAATGTAACTTGTAACAAATCCTCACTGCTGATAAAAACCTATTATTCAGCACTTGCTACTGGGTTACCTATTGATGCATGTGGTACCATCAGTGACAATGCTGGAGGGCTAATGCTTTTCAATCTTCATGCTGCAGGCTATCCTGGTTTAAAATTTAAATAGATAGTGAGTATCTATTCAATAATTTAATTGGTGTTGCTATGGTATGTTCCATTTTTTTAATTTAAATAGAGGTTCTCTTAACATACTTCATGCTGAGCTTCCAAGTCTAAGCACATGAGGACTGGGGGAGATAGTGTGTAGAGTGAAAATGAATGTAACATATGTAATTGATGATGAGGAATTTGCAGAAGGACTGAGATATTCAACAAACCCTGCTCCACGGATTTAGTGACATATTTTTGTGACTCTTTTTTTTTGTAAATTTCATCATTTTTGTTGATAGTTACTAATAACTTACAATACACGTACACCAAAGGTTCAAACTAATCACCTCCTTCAAAAATTAAGAGTTCAAACCACTGCAACAAATAATTCTTTTATTTGTTAAATGTCTTTTATTCTTGACTTGGTGAAACCCGAGTTTGTAAAAAAATTATATTCTTTAATTCTTGATTTTAGTAAATATATAATTCTCTTAAATAGCTTCACCATTATTAGTTTTTTTTTGACAGGATTATTAGTTATTACTCCTACTACAACATTAATTTATTTAATTTAATATATTAGCAGTAATACTTGAGTATACTTGGCATCCCAGAAGAGTTCATGCTTTCAATAAACAGTATATATGGGCGTGTGTGCATTTATAGCATTGAAGAAGTATCAACTTGTCGGCTTGAGGTCTGACAGGTCCCGGCATTTAGTGCAAGTGAGTTTCATTTGTGAAGTTGCCAGTTAATTTGTGGGGTAAAATGGCTATTTCATTATTGTAATCACATGTAACTTGCAAGTTGGTTACCAAGTTAAAAAAAAATTTAATCGCATAACTAAGTTCATTATATATTGCAATCGTAACACTCAACTAAAAAAAGTTTACACTGTTGTTAAAAACCCTTTGACCTTTAACAGATGAACGTTAGTCTTGACGGTCAATGGACATGTTGGAGCCATGTCACGCCACATCATATGCCATGTCAGGTACCCGGAAAGACCCGACCTAGTTACAAAAATATAAGACTTACAATTAAAATTACTTATTTTTGATTAGGCGAGGGTAAAAGAGAGGAGGCGACCGAGCAGCTGGAATTATCGACTGGATCGTCACCTACAATCAATCATGTAAATCCTCTCATTCTCTTTGAATTTCGATTTGAGTTTGTATGTCTTATTTGATTTTGATTTGGTTGATTATTTGTATGTATATTTCATGTATTTGTATGCATATATGAAAACCCTAAATTTATGTTAAGCTGTTAATTATGTATGCATTTTGTATTGGAATGAAACAGGTCTGTGAGAATAATGTTGTATTATGGTGGTGAATTTATTGTATCTCCTCTTACTAAGATGGAAATATACCAGGCTAAGAAAGTTAAGGTCAAAAATCATATTGATGTTAAAAAAATAGGTGTGGCTCAAATTAAGGGTTTGTTTACTGATGTAGTAAGACATATGGATGGCTTGTACTATTTAAGTAATGGTATTAGTCCAGAAAAGGGATATAAGCTGCTTATTAAAGATGAACAAGTCCCATAATTGTATAAGTTATCAACAAATACTAGCGGGGGTGGGGTGGTGAGATTATATGTTCACCACATAAATCTTGAGATGGATAATGATGCTGAAGAGGGAGGAGATACTGAGAATATGGGTGATAAGGAGGAATACAATGAAAATTGTGAGGGTGAGACTGATGAGGAGGAAGTTGAAGAAGAAGGTGATATTAGTGACGGTAGTGATTCTGATTTATCTGACTGTAGAAGAATTAGGGCAAAGTGAGAAGAGAACATGAAGCATTAGATAAAGAAATGAACCAAGAAATAAGAGAATCTTTAAAAAAAATTATGAGTCGAGAATCTGAATCAGAATCTGATTATTATTATGAAGGGTCCTCTAGTAGTGATAATGAGACGGATGAAGACATTGCATATGCTGAACCAAAAGTAAGAAAAAAAAGTAAGGGTAAATGAGGTTTTTAACATGAGAACAGATGCTAAGAACATCAAATGGGTTCCAGTCCTAATATTTGGGGATAAACAACAAGTCAAAGCAACAGTCAGGAGGTTTTCTATTGAGACCGGGAGACCACTAAAATATAATGTGGGTGACAAGCAGAGGATTCAAGTGATATGTGCAAAAGGATGTCCTTTTAAAATGTGGTTATCATATTTAAAGGAGAAAGAGTGTTGGTAGGTGAAGACAGTAAATGATGAACATAATTGCATATATCACTATTCAAACAAACTTGTAAGTGTTAAGTTTTTAGCAGAGGTATATGGTAACATGATTAGAAGAAATCCTAGTTGGAAACTCAAAGAAATGCAAGAAGAAATAAAGAAAGACCTGAAGGTAGAAGTAAGTGAGGCCAAAGCTTGTTGACTGAGACAGAGGGCCTTGAGCCACAAGAAGAGATGGTCAAACACTTTGCAGGGCTGAGAAGGTTTGCAGGTGAGATTTTAAGGAGTAACAAAAACAACACAGTGAAGATCACTACAACAAGGGTTAATGAAGCAGATGCTCCACATTTTCAGAGGTTTTATATTTGTTATGATCAATTGAAACAGGGCTGGAAAGATGGATGTAGGCCGATACTAGGTCTTGACGGTTGTTTTTTAAAAACCGTGTGTGGTGGACAGTTGTTATCAGCAGTAGGTAGAGATGGAAATGATAGTATGTTTCCAATTGCCATGGCAGTTGTGGAAACTGAATCTTATTCTAGTTGGGGATGGTTTTTGATGTTGCTTATTGAAGATCTTGACTTGCATGATGGATATGGATTAACCTTGATATCAGATCAATAAAAGGTATATTTCTTAAAACTTGATCAAGAAACTTAAAACTTAAAACTTTAGCAAGAAACATATCTCTTGTGTTATACTTAATCATATTGCTTCTTTATTCAGAGTTTGGACAAAGCTGTTAGGGAGTTACTTCCTCAAGTTGAGTACAGATTTTGTGCTAGGCATCTGAGCTCAAACTTGAGCAAGAAACATCCAAGTGAAGCTGTCAAACTTGCTTTCTGGGCAGCTGCTATATCAACACATCCTGAGGCATTTAAGGCTGCAATGAGGGATCTAGAGAGACATTCCAAAGGGGTTGCTGAAAAGATGAATGAGTTGGATCCAAAAGCCTGGTCTCATGCCTACTTTTCAACACATTGCAAGTGTGATAGTGTCGAAAATAACATCTCAGAATGCTTCAACTCCTGGATACTCAAATGCAGGTATATGCCTCTGATTGATATGCTCACTGACATTCATGATATGATTATGGAGAGACTTAATAAAAAGAGAGATATCATGAAGAGTGTTGATTGTGTTGTGCTTCCTAGGATTAAAAATTAATTAGATATTGCTATTAAGGATAGTAATGAGTGTAGGGTTCTCTGGGATGGTAGAGAGAATTTTCAAGTTAAGTGGAGGGGTATTGGATATTGTGTTAATCTAGAGGAGAGAACTTGTTCATGTAGAGTATGGGAGTTGACTGGTATCCCCTGCTCACATGCAATTTGGGTTATACACAAAATGAGAAAGGACCTGGTTGATTATGTTTCTCATTGGTTTAAGAAGGAGGCTTACATGAGAATATATTCTCATTGCCTGGAAGTACTAAGGGGGGAACCTTTCTGGGAAGAAACTCTTGGAGACACAATTCTCCCACCACCAATTGTGAAGCAGTTGAGGGGGAGGCCTAAACGGCAAAGGAGAAGGGAAGGTTGGGATGGGGCTAGAGGAAGGATGAAGAAGGGAGCAAAAAGTTCATTGTCTAAGATGGGGAAGGTTATGCACTGTACTATATGCAGACAGAGGGGACATAAGAGGGGGAAATGCCCAAACAAGTCTGCTGATTACGTGAAAAAAGTTTCGAAAAAAAGGGCTCCAAAGAGGAAAAACATGATTGCAGAAGAGGCTGAAATAAATGAAGAAATGGATAGAGGTCAGATTGAAAGAGAGACGTGGGATGCACAATTAATGGATGAGGTTTTTATGGCTGAAATTGAAATGAATGCACCACCACCTAACACTCCTAGAAGAAGCCAAAGATTGGAGGAACAAAGTCAGTCTCCTAACACACAAAGGCCTAGTCAAAAAATGATGTTTGTAAGTAGTTTACTGTCAAATTTGTAGATTTAATTAAATTTGTTCAAAGCATCAACAAATACCTTAATTATATTTCTGTTTTAATACAGATGCCTACACCAAATATTGGAGCATCACATGAGAGCACTAGGACTCCACCTCCCTCAATACCACTATTACATGAGGTTGGGACCAGTAAAAGGGGAAGACCAAAGCTTCTAGTAAAGCCATTCACATCACCAAGCCAGAAGAACCATTGACTGAAGTACTTTAAACTTTTTAATTATTAAGTTATTTGCAACCGAGAACTATTGTATTAGTAAGTGGGGGACATGATGCTTTCTATGCTATTTTGCTTATTGTAACTGCATAATGTTGCAGGAATCTTGACTATCTAATGCATTTCACAATCTTTTGTCGTTTCATTCATGTTTTTATTTATGTTTACTTTTTCTTTTGAAGTTAAATTTCATAGAATTGAGAATACAGTTTCAATTGCATAACATAAACTAGTCAATTTTTATTACACTTCAATTGTCATTTAGGTCTTCAACAACCAAGTAATTAGAACAAGTACAAATGAAAAAATAAACATCCAAACTGTTATTTTCATTACATTTGTTGCTTTCTTCACTTCCTTCTCCATCACATCCAATTTCCTCACACAAACATCATCGATTTGCATATCTTCCATCTTCTCCAACTTTTTTTTCAGTACCTTAATTTCATCCTTTTTCATTGTCAATTCGGACAATAATCCATTGATTACTTCTCTACCTCGATCTGTGTACTCCAGATCAATCCACATAAAAAAATTGCAACTTCTCGACTCCTTAAACCTGCTACAACTATAAAATCTCCTATCCGGATTTTTTGTTCCATATTTCCATGCCGGCCAAACACCAGCTTCGATTCCACACCAGCAATTGACAATACCCATTCTGCTCAAACTTGTCAATCTCATATCTTCACACCAACTGCTACTATTAATGGAGGTTGAGGACCTCATTATATTTTAAGAACAACAAAAGAAGAAGTAAATAGAATCAATGTGAAGAATAAGTTATGGGTCGGGTTTATAAATAAAATCTTTAATTTAGGTGGGTTTCAATTGGGTGGGTACTGCCAGGTAGCCAATGTCAGGTAAGCAAACCGTTAGAGATTTAACGGAACTGAAAATAATGACCAATTTGAAACTTTTTAAATACTTCATTAGTTGACTGAAAAGTTTTTTAACTTGTTGACCAACTTGCAAGTTACATGTGACTACAGTGATGTATTTAATCAAATTTTACATGTTTTTGGCTCGTAATCAGGGTTGTGGCCAGCTATTTTGCTACATAATACATGAGCAATTGAGTATATTGTTTATATGAAAAAGAAAATTAATGGCTACAAGCTTGCTAGCAAATTAAGACCACGACTTCCATCCTATACATGTAAATACTCCATAACTTCCCAAGCATCGGTTTTATGAATCTTTTTAGCTTTGTGATTACGTAGTGAGCTGATTTCCAAATTTGGGATTAAACTTTAATGACTTCACTAGTAGACAATTTAAATGACTTAGCCAAAACCAATGTTTAATTGTATTGCTTCTTCCTAATTTTCATTCTAATCGACCAGCCTTTCCCAACCTTAATCTATCAATAATGAAGATTATGCCACTAAAGCTTAAGGGCCGCACACTAAATTAAAACTATAAAAATATCAGTGTCAGGTTCTTCACATCCATGTTGGCTTTGAAGAGAAAGTGTGAGGGTTTCAATTTGTTTGAACTACAAAAAAGAAGCATACCAAGTTTGCAAATCTTTATGATCACGGAACTGTGTCTCTAGTGAACGAGTTACTAACAATATTCGTATTACTTACAACATGAACAAGTAAATCATTAGAGGGAAACATACAGCAAAGTGTAACAGAATCAGAAAATTCATTACGTGGGTATTAGCACTGAATTGGTTCCTAAGTTTATCAGATGGTTGTATGAACAGAAACCACAGTAAGCTCCGCAGTGGAAGACTTGTCAAGATGGAATCGTGCATAGTCATTAACCACAGTTGGCTCCTCTTTGTAAAGCATCTCTTTCTTTTCCTCATCAGCCTTTTCAACCTTGTCTCTAGTCATGGAGCTTAAATCCTCAGCTGCCTTTGCAAACATACTTAAAGCACTTGAAACCCATGAAGCCCCTGTAGAAACATAGCGATTTCTCATGATAGCTGAACCTGCACTGCTAGCTGTTTGTTCAGCAGCTAAAAATGCATGTTTTGTCATATCAGACACTTGGAACCACTCATCTATTTCTCTCACTTTTTCATTCACAGCAGCTGTCCCAGTGCTTAACATCTTGATCAAGCCGATTTTGCGATCAATGGAAGCAAAAGTAGCCGAGGCATGTGATGTCAACCGATGCTTTTCATCAAATGATTTTGCTCTGTTCAGGGTGTCTTTTCCCAAGATAAATCCCAAGGCAAGCATGGTGCTCACTACATCTTCGGTCTTACGAAAACCAGAACCACCATCAGTAGTCTTTTTCTCCTATAGAAAAGGGGAAAGAAATATCTGTTACTCAGATGTAAAAGACAAGTAATCTTGAGCGCATATGCTCCTGGTGACATTAAAACTCTTTTATGTTCTCTGGCGCATAGCAATGACGTAAAAGGTGAAGATAATAATTTAAAAGTGTCAGCAATCTATCACATCTAATACAGAGATTGTCCAATCCCAGGTGTTGGAAGTTGCACTACTCTAGTACTCTATAATAAGATATTGAAATTGATAACAAATTTATTATTTTATAGAGATATATAATAAACATACCACAGTCAGCAGAGGAACATAGGGAGGCAGCTGGTAGTTCTCAGCAGGGGTTATGGAGACTGGACGATTGACAATGGTGGATCCCTAAAAAGTTGGGGCCATGGGAATTACGACACTTTTAGATACCAAAGGCTTGAAGATGATTAAAGTAAGAACTGTAAACTTGTAAGAGTTTGAAATACAAGATGACTAGCTAATTGATGCCAGTTATAAATAGCTCAAATATTAACTGTTCATTTTTTCTCAATAATTTCCTTCTTGTTATTCTCTTTATTAAATAAAGAGTAAAGCTGATTATCTGAGCAACTGTGTATTGCCTTCAATAGTTTATAACCATATAAACCAATTAGCATAAGAGTTTACTTAATGAGAAGTGTAGATATAGTATATAACTATATATAGCATACCGACATAAGCACTGCAGTATCTGCTCCCTGTGCTTCCTTGAATGTGACATAAGCTACTCTAGTCATTTCAGTTTCCCTGCATAAATTAGCGCCAAAGTCTTAGGAAGAAATTCGGAAAAGACTAGAAATAGCTAATCAAAGAAACAAACCTTTGAAACTCAATAAACTGAATATCACCAGAATAAGAAAAGAAATCAATGATATCCTTCTTCGTAGCAGATAACGAGATATTACTGACCCTAACTGTCCTTATCTGTTTAAAGTCAGAGTAAGGAAGAGGTGAGACATGTATCAAAACTGAATCTATAAAAAGTTCAAGTAGCCAACACAGGCAAAGTAATAGACAAATCAAACTACTTATACACTATGTTCTAACTATTATCTGGACCTCACATCCACATATCAGTCGCAGAATAAAGGGATCTGTTTTTCTAACTTGCTGCTACATAAAATCATTTTCCTTCAATTAATGCAAAATCCATTCAACTCAACAGAGAAGCAGCTGATTTTTCTGAATATATATATATATATATATATATATATATAACATTTATTGTTATCCTCATTACATAAAACTATAAATTTAAGTTGTTTACATACGTCTGAAACATTGATTGTCCAGTTTGGGGTACTCACTGGTAGCAAACCCACTCCATTTATCATATCCTGGTGGCTCATTGGGGCCTGCAGATACTAACTTGAAAGTGTTAGATAATACACGATCCCAAAAGTAAGGTAAACCGCAATAACTAGGAAAGCTGAAACACATATTATCATGTGATAGACATATCGATTGACAAGTCATGCCAACAATTCACATTGCATTGTTTAGCTCACCAGCTCTTGCAACAAAATGGAAAGGGAAAAAACCTCAAGGTCTTAAACTTGAAATAGAATCAGTGATATGACCAACATCAAATTTATTCTGGTCATGATTCTGAATCCAAAATAAAATCATCCAATACAATAATTATTTTTACAAGTGCCCGTCCTAGTTTGGTATCATTTTATGCATTTCTACTCGTTTTATATAACCACACACACACACACTAACAAATAACAACATGCATTTTTTCAACGAGTTACTTAACTGAATCATGACAAACATCTTGAGTTGAGAATCTTAACCAAAACCTAAAATTTCCTAATCACTACATATGCAGATGTACATACTTAAGCAGATTAAGTAACCACATAAACTCTTTTCAGCAAGGTACTCCACTGAATCATACGAGTTGACAGTCTCAATAACATGTAATCAGAATTTTCCTAAATCACTGCACACAAACAGTACACAGAAGTCAGAACTAATAACAACCTGCACTTTTTTCAATGAGGTAGTCAACTGAAACCAATCTCTCGAGTTGACAGTCTTAACAATATAAAATTTCCTAAATTACTACCGACACACAGACACACACACACACACTCTACTGTACACAGAACAAATAACAACCTGGACGAGGTACTCGACTAAACTAACTTCTCGAGTTGACAGTCTTAATAATATTAAATCAGAAATTTCCAAAATCACCATAAATCACAACCTGCAGTTTTTCAGCAAGACTAAATCACGATGAATCATTTGATTAGACATTTTTAGTTATACACGATCTTTCGAGTTCCTATATTCAGTCGAAATCAGCTTCATATGTGTTGTACAATTAAGTCATAATTCATATTAACCTAAAACAAAACAACCGCACGGTAGTAGCAATCTCTAACAAAGTACAAACCCTAGAATAATTAACGAACGATTAAACAACGCTCATTTCTCATAATCGCACAATCAATCAGTAATATAATGAGAGTAATAAGATCGAATCGAATGAAAATAACAAAATAATACACACACACGTACACGTAATCACATTGTTGGTGAAATGTAAGTAACAGATCACAGTAAGCAAGTATTATATACAACGTGTGTGTGTGTGGAGATTGTGATAAAGTGACAGTAATGGAAGATGATGAAGAAGAGAAACGTACCGACATTGTGTGAGAGAGAGAGAGAGAGATGCGTAGAGAGAGAGAGAGAGAGAGATGTGCAGAGTTGCAAGTGAAAAATAGATAAAAATGGGGGAGTGATTACACGTTGAAGGGGGTGTTAGCGGGAAAATAGCGCGCCCACACACAATGTCCTTTTTCCGCATCTCATACCCCTATATGCTCCTTCACATTGTTAGAAAATAAACCATTTCTCTTTGTTTGAAGAAAAATAATAAAATTCTTAAAAATCGGTAACATATTTCTTTGGACAAATTCTCTTTGATTTTTTTCCTAACATTTCATAGTTGTTTTAGAATTCGTTGGCAGAAGTCAAAAATTAGAGAAATATTGAACAACATCTTCGATGTTAGTTTGGTATTAGAAAAATAAAATGTTTTTCAAAAAATAACTTTCTTTTTGAAAAATGCTACATATTTCTAGAAAATTAGTTCATCTTCTTGACAAGATATTTTCAAAATGAAAATTTTCTCCTTATAATTTTGACAATTTTTTTTTCTCAAAATCAAATAATTTTGACAAAGAAATTACATTTCAAGTTCATTAGTAAACTACTATCTATTAGATGATTGGATTTTTAAAAAGTTAAATAGAAAATTGTAGTAATTATTTAATGAAATTATGGAAGTAGTATATGCAAAATACAAATATCAACTTTTAAAAAGAAAAATGAAGTATTTGTGAGGTGGGCAGAGGGAGCGAAGTGTTAGAGCCAAGTTGAGTTGACTTGGTTTCTTCCCAGAAATAACCACTGCACTTGCCATTCTTGATTCTATCACACTTCTAAACCAATTCATTTTTTCAACTCCTCCTCATGTTACTACCCTCTGATCCTCAGCCTACTTATTCTCCTATACATACAATCCCATTCTATTTCAACTTCACTAGCTGTTTGTAAGTTTCTGCTTATTTTATTTCTTGGCCAAATGACTTGATCTTGTTGCTCCATTTTATTTTAATAGATTGAATCTATAGGTTTTAGAATGAGAAATATCATATTTACAATTTCTTACTTGATGTAGAGTAAATTTTGATATTTTACTAAAGGATCGATTAGATTTTTGTATTTAAGTTCACTTGGGTAGTTGGGTTGGATTGCGCTTTCAGGTAACCACAATTCTGCTATGTCCTGGCTGCTATTTTTTTCAATTAGGTCCCTATTATGTGCAAATGGTTCATTCAACTAAAATCCGTTTCTCTTTTTCGGAAGGTCGCCATAGATGTAACTAGAAAGAGTAGAGACAGTTTGTTGTTATGGAAGTGGAATGCATTCAATGTGTTTTTCTCATCTGTTTGTTTTATGTGGAATAGCAATGATACTAATACACATAACATAGTATATGGATAGTCTTCTCTGATCACGAATTGTGTAGCTATGTTTAAAAAAAGTATGTGACACACAATAAAGATATAATTAATTGTTCAATGGAGACGTTTAGTGACTTGTTTTCGGGATTTGCAGGTGTCCATGAATAGCTGAACACATTATGAGCAAGACCATCCCACTGTCTTATTTGTAAATTATTCTAGCTTATTGTATTGAAAACCAAGACACAGAGATGGCTGATGCTGTAGTAGAGTTTCTTTTGGAGAATCTTAAGCAGCTGCTACTTTACAATGTTGAATTGGTTTCTGGAGTAAAGGAAGAGGTAGAATCACTTTTAAAGGAGCTCAGTTTCATGAATGCCTTCTTAAGAGATTCTAAGGAAAAGCGAAGTCAGTATGAAGTAGTAAGAGAGATCGTTAGACAAATCAGGGATGTTGCTTATGAAGCTGAAGATATTATCGATACGTTTGTAGTTACAGCAGCTTTGCAGAGATCAAGAAACAGGCTTAGCAGATTTGTTCATGTCCTTGATTCTAGAAGTGTTGCAAAAGAAATTGAATCAATCAAAATAAGAATTAAGGAAATATATGATACAAAGAAGTTTGGTATTGAATTGCTGCATGGTGGAGAGTCCTCCACTAAACGCTCCTCAAAAAAACGGGTTCCAGTGGTGGAAGAAGATAATGTAGTAGGTTTTGATGAGGAGACAAAAATAGTAGTAAATCGACTTACTTCTGGATCAGAACAACTTGAAGTGATCTCTGTTGTTGGCATGGGTGGCCTTGGCAAGACCACTCTTGCCAAAAAGATATATACAGATCGCTCTGTTGAGTATCATTTCTTTATTCGTGCATGGGTTTATGTGTCTCAAGATTACAGCAGAAAGGAAGTGTTTCTTGCGATATTAAGTTCTCTTAAACAGCTCAAAGATGAAATGCACAAATTAAGCGATGATCAATTGGCTGACAAATTACAAGATTATCTGTCTAGTGGCAAATATCTCATAGTAATCGATGATGTCTGGCAGATAGGAACATGGGATGATCTTAAAGTGGCTTTTCCTAACAGAAACTGTGGAAGTAGGATATTGTTAACTAGTAGAAACACGGATGTAGCTATTCATGCTAACCCTGTAAATCCACCTCATCATTTACGTTTTCTGACTACTGACGAGAGCTGGGAACTCCTACAAAAGAAGGTTTTCGGTAAAGGTTTCTGCCCTTCAGAGCTTGAGGTCTTGGGAAATCAAATTTCACTAAAATGTTATGGTCTACCGCTTGCAATTGTGGTAGTTGCTGGACTCCTTTCAAAGAAAGACAAGACTCGTGATTGGTGGAAGAAAGTAGCCGACAGCGTCAGTACTTATGTTGCCAGAGACCCCAAACAATGCCTGGATGTTCTGGCACTTAGTTACCACCACTTGCCTGATCACTTAAAAATTTGTTTCATATATTTTGGTGTATTTCCTGAAGACTTTGCAATCCCTGTTTGGAAATTGCTTAGATTATGGGTTGCTGAAGGATTCATACAACAAACAGGACAAGAATGTTTAGAAGATGTAGCAGAGGAATATTTGGAGGATCTTATTGAGAGGAATCTGATATTAGTAGCAGAAAAAAGAGCAAATGGTCGGCTGAAATCATGTAGAATTCATGATATGTTGCGTGACTTGTGCTTGAGGGAAGGTAAAGAAGAAAAGTTCCTAAGGGTAATTGAACGCAATTTTCAGGATGCACCTATGGTTCAGATTAACTATCGCCGCCTTTGTATTCACTCACATGTTCTGGAATATATTCATTCCAAGCCTTCTAATCCTCATGTTCGTTTTTTCTTGTGCTTTGCGATAGAAGAAACTGAATTACCCAGAGAACATACGTCATTTATCCATGAAGCTTTCAAATTGGTTCGTGTGTTAGATGTTAGGTCCATTTGTCTTTACCGTTTTCCTAGTGATATTGTTCAACTACCTCATCTGAGGTATCTAGCCATCTTTGGTAACTTTAAAGTTCTTCCAGCATCCATCAGCAAGCTTTGGAATCTACAAACTCTCATCGTTGAAACTACAGAGCGTGAATTGGATATTCAAGTGGATATATGGAAAATGTTGCAGTTCAGACATCTCCATACAAGTGGGTCCAGTCGTTTACATGGCCCTCCTTCAAAAACCCGTAAACAAAATGAAGATCCATTTGTAAGGAGAAATATGCAAACGATTTCTACTATTTCTCCTGAGAGTTGTACGGAAAATATATTAGCAAGAACCCCTAATCTAAAGAAACTAGGAGTTCGAGGGAAGCTACTCACACTTATGGAGGAAAAAGGAGGGTCTAGCATGTTCGACAATTTTGCCAAATTAGGTAACCTTGAAACGTTGAAGTTATTGAATGACACATTCCCACTTTCACCATTTGAAGCTAATCTAAAACGACTTCCTCAATGGTACAAATTTCCACCAAGTTTGAAGAAATTAACCTTTTCAGATACCTTGTTGGATTGGAAAAACATGTCAACAATAGGTATGTTGCCAAACCTTGAGATTCTCAAATTAAAAGAAAATGCTTTTTTGGGACAACATTGGGAATCACTTGATGGAGGTTTTCGTCTCTTGAAAGTCTTGCAACTTGGAAGAACAGATTTGGTGCAGTGGGATGCTTCCTCTCATCACTTTCCTAGGCTTGAACGGGTTGTTCTCAAGCACTGTGAAAAATTACAAGCAGTCCCTTATGGTCTAGGTGAAGTAGCTGCGTTAAAAATGCTGGAATTGTATTGGCCCACCCCTTTTGCTGCAGACTCTGCCCGGCTAATTCAGCAACAGCAACATGATATGATGAACAATGGGTTTAAGCTGCTGGTATATCCACCGGATCGCTAAGCAAGCACAAGTCACCGATAATATCTTATCTGCACTTGTATGACAGACGGTGAGTGTACATGTTTGTGCTTACATGTTGCCCATGTGTTTTTTTTATATGCGTACTTGCTCAAAGCACATATATTTAAACATTGCTTCATTCGGCTTGATGGCTGAGACCAGCATAAATAGGAAAAATCAGCAGTCCAGTTCATTTGGAACATACTAGTTATGTTGCTGATGAAAGTTACTATTTTGTTTGTAGTTACTATGTGTGTGATTACTGATGGCTCCTTTATTATTTGCATTTCATACAGTTGTGTTTCAGCTCTTCTATGTCCTTGATTTGGTAGCATTTCTGATGCTATGTAACATATTTTCTTGCGTGATGTTCTTTGCCATTTTAATACAGATATTTGTGGCTATTCTGTAATATTTGGTTGCTGCCCCTATCTATCTTGTTCTTTGATAACTTCAGTAGTTTCGATCATCAAGAGGCTACATCACGTCTCTACTTATTTTCCTCTACGGCAGGACTAATCACATTCAAATAGAATAGCTTTCTAGTAGTGGCATGTCGTAGTAATGAATTTCCTCCTAGTAGTACCATGTCTTAGGGATGAATTATTAGTAGGATGTTCTTAGTAATTTTCATAAAGCGTCCCGTTTGGGATCCTATCTTAGAGCACCTGAATAATGATAACACGAATTGGGTGAAACATGTATTTCATAAGACACTCATTTCAGAGTCCACTATTATCATCTGTAAAGAGTTTTTATCAATATCTTCTCCTTGTGTATGAAAGTTTACATTAGAAGGTATATATTAAGTATCAAATGGTGCTCGAATTCTGATTATCTGATGTTTATCTATATATGTTTAGACTTGTTTACTTTCTAATTTCATCAGTGTAGATTTGTCAAGTTCTTAGATAGAGCTACAAAGTTAACTTATTTATAACTTTCTTCATGTTTTCCAAAAAATAGCGTCGTGCTATGCGATGCACACGATTACCATTCCCTCTGCAAGCCTTATCTTCCAGGTATCGGACTGATGAATATCGATTTCAGGGGATGACTCTTCCCCAGGGAGGAACCGCCAACCGGCTCCCGTTTCACCATTTGGATCTTCATAGATATTGATCAAGTAATGCCCTGTTCAGAAACAAACTCAAATCTCTAACCAAACTCAATTCGTTTAATAAATAAGACGATTCGAGTTTACTCTTGAGCTAACTAGTCCTGCTTAGACTCAGAATTGGTTACGAGCTCAATTATTATAAAAAATAAAATTTAAAATGCAGTAAATTTTTACCTGGTGCAGTAATTAGCAATTACAAGTTTGACCTTCACTTGTATTTTATGCACATAAATGTCTTCACTAGTATTCTGTGCAAATGAATGCATTTAACACGTATATTAAGTGATTCTCTAAATGTAATAAATAATCAATTTAATAGTCAAACTCTCTTCTTCACTTTTTCAAATAAAATGACTGAAAAAATTATTTTTCTCATAAACGAGTATACTTAATAAATTAATGGGTTAATTATCAAATAGGTCAATTAGTGCATTCAAATGTATCAAGTGAGTCATTGATTACAAAACGGACTCAAATGAGTCATTCTTTTAAAAATTTGTATCAAAAAAATCACTCTGTCGTTAGTTGAAATTCTTAAAAGTTTTATATATTGAGTTTCGTACATTTTTTATAAATGATATTATATCCAAATGAAAGGTTCAGAGTTCTATTATTTTAGATAATATTGTTAGATTTTTAAAATTTTATCAACTATTTATTTTTAATTTTTTGATTGTTTTATTTGATTTTAATTAAAAATAAATAGTAGATAAATTTTTAAAAATTTAAAAATATTATCTAAAATACTAGAACTCAAAATCTTTCATTTGGATGTAATATCATTCATAAAAAATGTGCGAAACTCAATATATAATACTTTTAACAATTTTGACTAACGATAGAGTGATATTTTTTATACAAATTTTCAAATGAGTGACTCATTTGAGTCAGTTTTGTAATCGGTAACTCACTTGATACATTTGAACGCAGTAAGTGACCTCATGTACCAACATCTCAAACTCATGTACTTGCTTAGTCATGGATTTGGTATCCACCAGCTTGTAATCAAGAAACCTCGCCACAGAATACTTCTCAAGACCTTCAGAATCAATATTATGGGTTTGGTCCAGCTTCCACCATAACTGCTTAGCACTATAAGCATCCGATGAATATATATCAAACAGAGTGTTCGCTAAAGTAGCCAGAATAGCAGCCCTAGCCACCCCATCCTTCTCAGCCCATAGCGCATAAACAATCATAGTTTCAGGATTTTCTTGATCCACAACAGGAGGATCATACTGTACCACCGGCCATAGACCCTTAACAGTTAACCAGAGCTTCATCTTTTTCTTCCAGCGAGAAAAAGAAGCCCCCCACTGAATTTATCGGGCATGCTCGATAAATCAATAGGTTGTGGAAATCTGTACGTGGTCCAATCTATGGTGGACGTAGTAACTCCAGAACCAGAACCAACAACAACATGAGTCTCACCAACAGGAGTATCAGGCTCGTTAACCATCTCGCTAAATAGATATATAACAAATAAACTCTTCAAGATTGTTCAGAAAATAATAGTACAACGACTAAATTAACACAATGAGGCAGTTATATAACGAATAACAAGAATAAGGCAAATCACCAATAACGAAAATAAGCCATGAAGGTTGAAAACATAAAATAATCAGAAACTGCTAAATAATACAAGACAAGAAAGAAAGCTTATCGTAATGAAACTTTCACAACTGAGTCACCAATCCCTCAAGAGGAAGAGGCTGTTCTTGAAGAGTTTATTGCCCCCACTAACTGTGTTCAGAGTCCTCAATAACCCTCCCAGGATAAAACAACAACAGAACACCGGGCTCACAGCAGCGTGATGCTCAACGGCGATCAGACCTCAGTCGCCCGGAAAACCTATGTATATATGTATATTTTTCACAGAGAGAGAGAGGGAAGGGAGATGATGAGGCTGCTCAGGTTTTCCAGATGTCTATCCCTCTTTTAATCAAAAACGTTTTTCTTATTTTTAATCCCAAAAAAACGTAACTGATCATTTTTAATTAACATAAATATTTTACTTAAACCATATTTCAATATGAATATTTTTTAGAATGTAATAGTTAGGCATGCCCAATTTACCAAGCTCAGGCCCATAAATTCTAGGCCCACTAACAAATTCTAACACATAATATTTCTATTAAAATATTATATTAAGTCACTATTTATTTAATTAAAATAATAGTAAAATCCCTCGCCCAGGTCGTCTCGCATACGCGAGACGCCGAGACATTCACCCATCGACCCGACCCGAGTTGTGTCGTGGCGAGGCGAGGCGGCGGCAGCGCGCTCGTGTGTGCGCACGCGAGGCCCACACTACACCCATGCATACCCACATGCCTTAGTAGTTGTGCACTACACTTGCATGTTATACAATATAAAGCCACCAACACTCTTTTACCATATCAATGTGGTACTTAAGTTTTTACAACTTAATCAACCACAAACCCATTTCAAGCTAGCCATTACAACTCCATTTATTTATGGATTCCACTAAGAAAATGTCTTAAATCCAAACATGAAAGTTTGAGTCCTCTTAGAAAGGAACAAACTTCCAACTATAAGTCATTGTTAAAAAAAACCCAGCAAGAATTCATGGTCATGAATTTACATTCATGCCCATGAATCTCTGCTGTATCCCAGAAAAAATTCATGGTCATGAATTTATATTCATGCCCATGAATCTCTGCTGCAACTCAAGTTGGTTTCATTTTCTAACATGAACTTCCTTGATGCTGATGAAATTTATGTAGATTTGAGGAGATGTTATTGTGGGTTTTCTTGAAGGTTTGTATCTTATTGGTTGATTTGTCAGGTTTGGTAGCTGAGAGACCAAAAGAAAAAAGAAAAAAACCAGGCACAAGAATATTAACATTTATAGTGACTTTGCATCTTTGAGGCAGTATTTGTTACCTGCAATAGTGTTTTGAGGCAGTGTTTGTTACCTGCAATAGTGTGTCGTCTCTTACTGCTCAAGTTGACGTGTTTATGTTTCTGATCAGGAAAGTGGAAACCATCCCTAGACAAGTTGACGTGTTAACGTTTCTGATCAGAAATGTGGAAACCATAATTGGCTCATAATTTCCTGAGGAATATCACTTGTACACCAGTTTGCATATATTTCTATACATTGCTCCATTCAGTTTGATGAAGAGACCACCACAGAAGGAAAACAATAGTCTCATCTACATCTCATGTTGCTAATTTGTAGATGTTTTTATATTTCATGTTTTTTTACTTGTGATGACTCCTTTATTCTTTGCATTTGATGTAGTTGTGTTACGGCTCTTCAATATTCTTGACTTGGTAGCACAATGATGCAATTTTAGATGCTTGATGAGTTATAACTCATTGATCTTTCACATTTGATACAACTATCTGTTGTTCTTCTATCATATATGGTTACAAACTTTATGTATCTTGAACTATAGATATTGATAATGATTCTTCAAGAAGGGGATTGATAGTTTGGGTGAAGTAGGTTTTGATTTGTGGGAACTCGTCGGAGAGAACATGACAGGTGGGATGGTATCATGGTAATATAGCCACATTAGGCCGAAACAGGGAGGGTGTGTGGATTTTCAGCTATGGCATCAGGCAGTGGTATCATTCTGCAATGTGTAGTAGAAGCTTTGTTTTCCCGAAAGAAAATGTAGTTTTTGGCCAACATTAATAAGGCAACAAGCTCGAATAAGAAATACATCAGAAATATTCTTTAGAGATCTCGTGCTAAATCAAAAATATTTTACTCTTCGCTCCTAAATATATTTTACATCCTTCAAAAGAGTTTTTATTCAAAGTTTATTAATATTCATGGTTTAAGTATTAATATCCATTTTTACACCCATTCTGTGTGTTCGTAAAGTAATTTTCTCCCGTTGTAAAATCAGCATTTCTCAGAGAAAATTATTCAAAAATACTCAAAAATATTTCCCACCACTCAAATACATTTTATATATTAGGAAATATATTTTAAGTATCTATACAAGTCAAAACTTTGGTCAAAATATCCATCTCTTTCGTTCCAAGACCAATAGTATTTTTATTCGGAAGTAAAGGCTAATAGAACCGCTTTAAATCTAAATAAATACTTCCATATACTAGAATGAATTGAAATTTGGTATGGATCACTTAAATGGTATTTTATATGCATGGTAAAAATTTCGTAGCATTTCGAGAATTTTTGTCCGGGCACGAATTTCGAGGCAGTTGGTCCCACAGTTGACCACGTATGACCTAGCTACCATTGACCATTATTGACCAAACTTTTTAGGACATAATTTTATAATATTTAGGTAATTATCATATTTTTTATGATATTTATTTAAGAGTTTTTGGGGTGATCATAATTAATGGTGCTTAATCCTTAATTAAAGACTTAATTGCATAAAAATGGTATGAGTTATAATTTTTTTGCACAAAAATGGCTAATATATAATAATAGGCACCCGTATAACTCATGTATAATTTTCTTGCCACCCGATTGCATTCCGTTAGTTATTTTTAACGGACGCTAGGGTTTTCATAAATTAAAGTTGTAATTGTACGAATATGGCCTAATTATAATATTTTTTACACAAAAATGATCAATCATGAAATTAAAATCAAAGAGCATTTGTAAGATAAATCAATCACGGAATAAAAAACCAAACAAAAGCTACAAATTAGCAAAAAAAACTTATTTTTTATAAAGGTAAACGACTTTCCTTTTGTAAAATTAAAGAATCACACCTTAATCTACATTTCTGCGACATAGCCAAGACGGAAAAAAACACCTTAATCTATATTTCTGGGACAGAGCCAAAACGGAAAATGGTAAACCATAAACCATGTTTCAAACATAAGCATTCAGAAGTATATTAAACTTAACGCATTAATCTTCATCTTCTTCGTCTCCATCTCCGCCACTAGTTTTTTTTTGAAGCAGTCTTATGGTTCCTTCACTTAACTCTATCAGGTCGACTACCAGCAAAGGGACTCGTAAGTGAAAAGTCAATATACTTATGATAATACACTTTCACCATGAACGAGGGAACATTAATCACCTGCCTTCCAAAATTATAATATCCACATAAAAATAAGTGTTAAAACATGCATATCAGCCATATCTTACTTATAATTATTTAATTTCTTATTTTCATGTATAGTCTGATAACATGGAAAAAATAATTAAGGATACTAATGAAAAATACTAATGTACCAACATTTCATTAATCCAAACTCCATATCGAATGGTAGGATTCAAAATTTTATGTTAGACAACATCTAGAAGTGATAGTTAGAGAATATCAAAGTTTTACATTTTAGGAACAAGACAATCCATACAAAATTATTACATTTTTAATAAGCACTTTAAGCTAATGAGCATGATGTAAAGAAATACCAAAATATTACAGTATAAAGCCAACACATATAGAATAAACTAAAGAGAGACCTTCAGGTTATACAGAAAAAGCCAAGAAATACACACAAAGTCATGCACTCAATTTCACAGAAGAAATCAGCAAAATCGTTCTTTTTAACAGGGTCTGACAGAAATGTAGAAAGATTTATATTTGCTCTTTAGTTTTTAATTCCATGACTGATTTAATTTATAAATACTCTTTGATTTTTAATTCTTTGATAGATCATTTTTGTGCAAAAAAGTTATAATTCAGACCATTTTCGTGTAATTATATCTTTGATTTAAAAAAATCTTAACGTCCGTTAAAAATAACTAACGGAATGCAATCGGGTGGCAAAATAATTATAAATGAGTCATACGGGTGCCTATTATTATATATTAGCCATTTTTGTGCAAATCAATTATAACTTATGCCATTGTCGTGCAATTAAGTCTTAATTAAAGTAATTAAAGAATGATTAAAAGAAAAGGAAAATATAAATTTAATATGTATATATCAGATGATATTTGAATGAATACTAGTTTGTATTTCCTTCACACTTTCAAAGAAATACAACCTACTTGCCATGTCATCAATCCATGTGATACACTTCATCCACCATCCATTCATTCTCAAATCTCAACCATTCATTCCACCCAACTTCCTCTATAAATAAACCCCCACCCCAACCCATTTTAACTAAGCTAAAGAGCCAAATACTTTCTGGGAATGTTTCAACTTTCAAGAAGTGCATCTCTTCATTTCTTTCAAATTCTATACACACACTTCTTCTCAAAAACCTTCTATCTCTTAAATATATACACATATACTTAAGGTTTTTGATATCCAAGCTTAACTTCACCCAACCAAGCTTGTTCCCACCAAGTGAGCTCATCCACCACCACTTTCCGGCCTCCCGAAGGGCTGCCCAAGTTCGTCCATAGTTTTTAGCTTCTTCTTTGGTTTTCTTTATTTTGAGCTTTGTACTTAATTTCTCTACTTCATCTCAAGATCTAATACAAGATCTCCTATAAAGAAGGTTTTCTAAGAAAAGAGAACGAAGATTTGAACTCGAAATTCGAATAAGTACTTGATCTTCAAACCGAAGCTCTAAACGAAGAAGATCTATAATATACAAGTACTTAAATCTCTAAATAACTCCTCACGAGTGAGATTTCATAAATCTCTTAATAACTCCTCAAGAGTGAGATTTCATATTTGACATTGCGAGTTAGCCAATTATTTGCATTTTATTTATCTCGACCTTGACCAACATATTTCGTAAATATAGTATAATTACGAAAGGTATCGTTTTATAATCTCGCTAACATCTCTAGTGTTCCGAGAGATTATAAATCGATCAATAGTGATCTTCGTAATTTTGTCAAATATAAGAGACATATTAAATCACACGAGTTGGCCAATTACTCACACTTCTATTATTTGGATCTTGGCCAACGCATAGTTCGTGCATATAGTCCAATCATGAAAGATATCGTATGTTCCCCTTCTAGCACCTTAGTGTTCCGTGGGGTTTTTATTCGATATATATAAACTTCATAATCATCCGTCTAAGCTTCAAAGGTGGATTTAATCATACGAGTTGACCAATTACTTTGTATTTCATTTATCTCGATCTTGGTCAACGCATAGTTCGTGTATATAGTATCATTACGTAAGGTATCACTTATAACCCCTTCTAGCATCTTCAGTGTTCCGGGGGATTATAAGTCGATCAATAGTAAACTTCGTAATCATCCACCTAAACTTCAAAAACACAAATTCAAAGCCAATTACTTGCACTTCTATTATTTGGACCTTGGCTAAGAATCATAGAACCTATAAAGTTGCTTGAAGTTAAAAGTATACTTTGACCACATAATCGTCAAATCATAAGTATACTAAATCCATAAGCCTAAGAGCTTAAAAGGATAGGTACAATTCCGAGATTGTAACCAAAGTATTCTTCGATCCATAAATACATAATCGAAAGAAGAAGAATACAAAAGAAGTCATAAGCCATAGTGCTTATACATATATACAAGACTTATTATTACTCCGATAAACATATATTTTACAAAGACGGAGTAATCATAAGTATACTTGGCATATAAATATATATTCCGAGTTAAGTATACGTATTGAGCTTGAAGATCAAAAAAGTCATAATCCATATTGATTATACATATAAAGGACTTCTTATATTACTCCGATTAATATATAATCCATAGAGACGGAGTAATCAAAAGTATACTTGATATAACATTTTATATCTCAAGTCAAGTATACATATAGAGTATTAATATTCTTATTTGAATATTATACTATCTTTTGGGCTAGTACCGTAACATACCAGTTCAACACATATTTTCTCTATACTTTGTGTTTTGTGAATTGTCTTATTCGTTTCGCAGTGAGGTGAGGTGACGTGAGGTGAACTTCGTTCTAAGACCCAAGTCTCATACACACTAGCGGTGAGTTAGTCGTATTTGTACCGTGAAGAAGAGGAAAGACCCAAGACCGGATACTAAGATCCGAGACCGGTGAAAGCTAAGGAAGCCAAGTCCACACAAGGGATATACATCAACTTTGAAGAGATAACGGGGAGTTATTGTCTAAGATAAGTTGTGTAGGAATTGCATTTATTTTGAGGTGGTGACCCTTGTGTTACGCACCAAAATAAATGTTTGTAAGGGTGTAAAGGCTTCTCCACCTACTAAAGAAGCGGGTTTATATTAAGGAAAAATCCAAATGGCGTATATTAATTTTGTTGGTTGTGGTGAAGGATTGTCAAGCTCACAACCTCCTCTGTTCGATGGCACCAACTTTGCAATATGGAAAACTAGATTTCGCATTTATGCAAGATCTCAAGTAGTCAAAGTTTGGATGGCTATCGAAGACGGTGTTCGCATACCTACCAAAATTGTCGATGACATCCTCATCGAAAAGAAGGTTAGTGAATACAATCTCGAGGAAGAAGCCATAATGAATATAGCCGCCAAGGCGGAAATGGTTCTCATAAGTGCACTTGCGGAAAAAGAATACAAAAGAGTAAATAATTGCAAGTCGGCACAAGAGTTGTGGAACAAATTAGTGGTAACCTATGAAGGAACCACTGATATAAAAGATTCTCAGATGGAAACATTGATCCAAGATTATGAGAACTTTAAACTCCAAGAAGGAGAAAATATCATCGATATGGAAACAAGATTTACTCGTATAATCGATGAATTATCTCAACTTGGAAAGAATTATACTCAAAATGAAAAGAATAGAAGAGTGCTTAAATCTCTACCTCCAAGTTGGAAAGTCAAAGTTACTACTATAAAAGAGATGCACAATCTAAATGAGTATAAGATTGATAACCTCTTCGGCAATCTTTGTGCTTACGAAGAAGATAATATTACGGAAAAGGTTGCTCCAAAATTGGAGGACAAAAAGAAAAATATGGCACTAAAGGCCATATTAATAGATGAAGATGAAAATAATGAGGAGTTAAACGAGGAACTTCAAAATCTCAATGAGAGTGAAATTGCTCTTCTCACGAGATAACTCCGTCGTGTGCTTCAAAGCAAAGCTCAAAGATACGGAAAAGGCTTCCTAAAATCAAATAATCAACAAAGAGTTTTTAACTCTAACGGAAGGCCTAATTACTCCCCAAATTATTCTTTCAACTATAAGAATAATTTTCCGTCAACGAGCTACAACAAAGGCAAAGGCAATCAAAATATGAATACCTATAGTAATGCCAATGTCTCTACTACTCATCCCGTTTACACTCTTCCGAAACCAAAAGATGCATCTCCGGAGGAAACACAAGATGTGTGTTTTGAGTGTAAACAACCCAGTCACTATAAAAGAGAATGTCCTAAACTTTCACAGGGATGAAGTCTCGTGGCTGAAAATGGTTGGGATTTGAGTGAAGATGAAGAAGCTCCGGAAGCTGGTGAAGAAGTGGTGAATCTATGCTTGATGGCTCTCGGAGAAGAAACTACATCTAGGGAAGTCTCCTCTACAAATGAAGAGGTAACATCTAACTACGTCTCAATTAATTCATTATTGGATGAATCTAATTTATCACTTATGGACATGAATAAGCATGATTTAATTGGACTTGTGGTAGAATATAAAAGTAAATACAAAGATGTTGACCAAAGGCTTCACGTATGGTCCGAGAAAATGAAAATAGAAGAAATACATCATACTCAAAATAAAGAGTATACTCGGATGA
Source organism: Apium graveolens (assembly GCF_009905375.1). NCBI lineage: Eukaryota > Viridiplantae > Streptophyta > Magnoliopsida > Apiales > Apiaceae > Apium > Apium graveolens. The sequence goes on along the minus strand of NC_133651.1, from coordinate 222,156,549 downwards.
TGGACTCAAGAGTCCAAGATGAAAAAGAGATTACATCTCTAAAAGATCAAAACCATCTCATCAAGGTTGAAGTAAATAAAATTCAAGAAAATATAATCAACCTTGAAACAGAGAATATATCACTAATCCTCAAAGAGGAAGAGATGGTACGTGAAAAGGTTTAATTAAATGAAAATATATGTGAACTTCACGTTGATCTATTGAACCTAAAGATTCAAATGGAATCAAGTGTTCAAAATAAAGAAACATCTTCTAGAGTCAATCTTGATAAAGAAAATGAGCTAATAAAGATCAACGAGCTTACAATTGAAGCTTAAAAGTTGAAAGAAGAAAATCATAAGCTCATAGCTCAAGTTAAGGATCAAGAAATAATCCTTAACAACAAGATTGATGCCTTACAAAAAGATAATGAAAGTCTTGAAAATGTTCTTCAAAGATTTACAAAAGGTAATAAGATGTTGGATCAAATGGTGCATACAAAAATCTCATACAATCATGAAGGTTTAGGATATAATAAGAATTCTCCTCCTAAAAATAATATTTAGAGATTTGTATCATCAACTAAGACTTCACCCGAATCACCATCGTATAAATGTTCTTATTGTAACAAGATTGGACACACTGTTCAATATTGTAAATTCAAGAATGGTGAAATTAAGGGGAAGCATGTATGGATTCGAAAGGAATCATATAAGAAAGATGATAAGCGTGTGCCTTACAAAAATATGGAATATAAAGATCAAAGGCAACAAATGTCTCATCAACCTACTATGTTTCCAAATAGAAGCAACCAACATCATGTCAACCATAATGATTATGCACTTAAAAGACAACAATTTCTTAGATATGCATATCATCATGATAATAATAGACATAATGCTTATCATGCTCAATCTAGATTCTATGGTACATCTAGAAATTACCCAACTAGGAATTATGTACTAAGAAAGGTTCATGTTCCTAAGGAAGATAATAACATGCCTAGCTATGCTTATAAACATTCAAATGCTCTTTATGATGTACTAACCCCAGAACCCTCAAGACAAAAGGGTACCTATAAATTTAATTAATTTGTTTTGCAGGTTTGTCTTATCGCGAAACAAGACATATGGTACCTTGATAGTGGGTGTTCAAGACACATGACCGGCAACAAGTCACTCTTGAACAACATTAAAAAGGTTACCGCGGGGAGCGTAAAATTTGGAGATAATAGCAAAGTAAACATTGTCGGCATTGGGGATATCAGAAATGGAAAGGTTAGAATTTTCGACGTACAATTAGTCACCGGATTAAAGTACAATCTTCTCTCCATTAGTCAACTATGCGACAATGAATACAAGGTAATCTTCTACACTACTCATTGTTTAATTTTAGATAAATCCGGAAAGTTGGTCCTCACTTGCCCCAGAAATAAAAATGTTTATATAAGCGATATGAGCAAGCAAGTGAGCGTATGCCTAATCACTATAAATTATGATCCATGGCTATGGCATCAAAGATTAGGACATGCCAACATGAAGTTGATAAAGAATTTATCAACTAAATACCATGTACGATGTATACCGAAGTTAAACTATCAAAAAGATCATACTTGTGAAGTTTGCGAAATAGGGAAACAAATTTGTGCCTCTCACAAAGCAAAATTTATGGTATCTACCTCAAAACCTCTCGAATTATTATATATGGATCTTATTGGTCCGTTTCCTATACAAAGTCTCGGAGGTTGTTCATATACGTTAGTAATCGTAGATGATTATTCACGATTTATGTGGACGGAATTTCTCAAAGCCAAAAGCGATGCATTTGAATCCTTTTCCTCTCTATGCAAAATGATTCAAAATCAACAAAATATGACCATAGTATATATAAGAACCGATCATGGTAAAAAATTTGAGAATTCCAGTTTTACCAACTTTTGTGATGAACATGGCATCACACATAATTTTTCCACTCCATATACCCCACAATCAAATGGAGTTATTGAAAGGAAAAATAGAACACTCCAAGAAATGGCTAGCACAATGCTAAATAAATATCGTCGACCAAAATATTTTTGGGCCGAGGCCATGTCGACGGCTTGACATATTCTTAATCGGGTTTTTCTATGACCTATAAAACAAAAGACTCCTTACGAGCTCTATTTTGGCAAAACTCCAAAGTTAAGCTACTTTCGAGTATTCGGAAGCAAATGCTTCATATTAAATTTAAAAGAATACCTTACAAAATTTGATCCTAAGTCGGACGAAGGTATATTTCTTGGATACTCAAATAATAGTAAAGCTTACCTAGTGTTTAATCTAAAGTCGCTTGTGGTGGATGAATCAATGAATGTAGCATTTGATGAAAGTAAACCATATACGAAATATAAAGATCTTGTTGATCAAGAAAATGTCGAGAAAAATGATATTGAAATTATCATTCGACAATTTGAAAATATGGATCTCGGGAGTCCCGTCAATAAGAATCCATTAGAAATAGACGAAAAAGAGGATGAACTACCCAAAGCCATTCCTACTATAAGAAGTCATCCACTTGAAAATGTTCTTGGAGACTTAAGGAAGGGAGTTCAAACGCGGTCACAAGTTCAAAACGTTGTGAATCATCTTAGTTTTTTATCTCAAATAGAACCTAAGACCGCTAAAGAGGCTTTATTAGATGAGGATTGGATCTCTGCAATGCAAGAGGAACTACTCCAATTTACTCGAAGTAAAGTTTGGGAACTTGTCCCAAAGCCTCGTGATACCTCTATAATTCGAACCAAATGGGTATTTTAAAATAAATTAGATGAAAATGGAACGGTAGTTCAAATTAAAGCGAGATTAGTCGCACAAGGATATATCCAAATGGAAGGTATAGACTTTGATGAAACATATGCGCCGGAAGCAAAAATATAAGCAATAAGAATGCTACTAGCCTTTGCATGTCATACAAATATCAAACTATACCAAATGGATGTGAAATCTGCATTCTTAAACGGGATATTTGAAGAAGAAGTATATGTCAAACAACCTCCCATTTTTGAAGATGCAAACCATCCAGATTACGTCTATAAATTATATAAGGCCCTATATGAGTTAAAACAAGCTCCAAGAGCTTGGTATGAAAGGTTGAGCAAGTTCCTCTTAAAAAAATAAATTTAGAATGGGGACGGCTGATAGAACCTTATTTACGAGGCAAGAAAATGATGATATATTGCTCGTACAAATATACTTAGATGACATTATCTTTGGTTCAACAAATGATGCACTATGTAAAGAATTCTCGGAAAATATGAGTAAAGAATTCGAGATGAGTATGATGGGAGAATTAAACTTCTTTTTAGGATTGCAAATAAGGCAATCAGATGAACGCATCCATATCTCTTAATCAAAATATTGTAAAGAGATGTTGAAAAAGTTCAAAATGGAAAATGCCAAAAGGAATTCGATAAATTAACGGAAGATCCAAAAGGAATTCCCGTAGACACAAAGAAATATCGAGGAATGATAGGTAGCTTGCTCTATATCACTGCAAGTCGTCCCGATATTCAATATAGTGTTTGTAAGTGTGCTAGATTTCAAGTCGCACCAAAAGAATCTCATTTATCAGCGGTAAAAAGGATACTGAGATATCTTAAAGGAACCACTGATGTTGGTCTTTCCTATGTTTTTTCGTATCCTAAGGGTATACCATTTGACTTAGTATATTTTTCTGATTCGGACTATGCCGGGCATTTTGTTGACAAAAAAAGTACTAGTGGTACATGTCAGTTTCTCGGTGGATGCCTAGTTTCTTGGTTTTCAAAGAAATAAAACTCCGTATCCATCTCGACTACAGAAGCTGAATATATAGCAGTTGAAAAGTGTTGTGCTCAAATATTATGGATGAAGCAAACACTTGCTGGCTATAATATAAAATTTGAAGTGATCTTAATATTATGTGATAATACGAGTGCTATTGATCTTAGCAAAAATCCCGTATTACACTCAAGATCCAAACATATAGATGTGAGACATCACTTCTTACGTGATCATGTCAATAAAGGTGTGGCGCCCCGAAATCCGGGGTCAGGAATCTCGGAGGCCACGCCATCTAAACCATTATAAACCACATACCTCACATCACAATATATAAATACTCACACTTTACGACCTCACACTTATCACACACACACACTTACAGGTTATTGTCTTGGAAACGAACCATTCATAACTAGAGTAATTCAAACCACAAAGTGATAATTATTACAACCCAAAAGTAATTAAGTCTTACCGGGAAGTAACCTTTAAGTAAGGTTAGTCCGTCGGTCAAATATACGTTTCTTATTTATTACCTTACATAAGTCATACTTATAAATAAGTCGAACTAAAAACAACTGGAAACCAATCCAACTTATTCGGACTACCTGGGGTACAACACCAAACAACCTACGGAATAGCTGGCCATTTCCTACCCGTTTCCTGGCTGTGGTTCTCATGGTAGGCATCTTGATTAAGTGTTGTGTTTTTTTAATTTAAGAAAACAAGTGTGAGATATGATGCCCAGCATAATAATGTACAGTATGAAAATGACTGTATGATAAACTTACGTAAAACATCATATATGATAATTTGTTTTATTCGAAATTAGTTTTCCATGGTGATACACACCTTCTTATGAAAGCAATTCTTTAGTGGATTTTATTATCCTGTGAATACCTTAATAGTAAACTCAGCACCAAGGCTTGGGTTACGGTATTGCATCACAATTCCAATTGGAAGAATAGGACACTCGTTGGAGCCACCGCATATGATGATCAGTCATACTACGATAATAGTAACCTTTTCTACTAGTAGAAATATGATACCTTCATATCCCGGTTATCACCCTAGCCGCATACGGGCTATGTATCCTCATTTCGGGTATACACACACTTCGCAGGTCCTTAGATACGTATAATACCATCTCCTACGGTACAGGTAGTATCCAATACACGAAGTACTTGGATCCTACCCCTCCCTTGTCCTTTAGGAAATCCTATCATATACTTGGAATCATCGAACTATATCGAAGTTCCCCAAGCATTTTGCTTGTTGATAGGCACAACTTTACCTCAGATATATATATATATATATATATATATATATATGTACTTCCGAAAGTTTTCGGAGGAAGTACTAATGATGTGAGTTGATCTTTGTCAACATATATGTAAATAAAGGGGAAGTTCCTTTTGAAACTATATTCAAAATATTTAAAATAAGTCGATATAATATTCTCCGACGATCTGAAGTTATTCGAATGATTTTCCGAGAATCAGAAAGTATTTTACATCAGGTTTTATAATTTTTAAATCGTAAATAAACCCTTTAATAAATAATAAATAAATAAATATTAATCAATAAATAATTAAACCTCGAATGAGTTTAATTGAAAAGAATATTTAAATAATATTCCTCAACTAATTTATGTTTACGTAATATAATAATCTTTTACATTTAATCGAATTTGAAATAAATATTCACAGGAGAATACTTCCTCTATGATAAGTAAATAGTTAATAAATATTTCTTAATCGAACGATAAAGTATAGTTGAGGGAATACGATCTTTGGAAATCATTTTAATAAAAATTTGAGGTATTTAATATTTCGTAAGTGGATGTTGAGTCCTTCAAATCGTACTACTATGGACTTTTAATTATCCTAATAATATCACCGGAATGATTCTCGGGTTTTCATCTTAAAATCCCGAACGACTCTCGGTCTTATAATTATACGTCACGCTTAAAGCGGAATTAAATATTTTACGATATATACTTATCGTACAACATTGCTACATTATGCGAAAATTCAATTACTACGTATCATGGCAAGCATGGTATTTATGTAATGATAATAAAACAATCATTTCACAACACAACAGTAAATGGAGTTGGGTTCGTAAACTTGCCTGGGTATCTCGAGGTGGAGGATGCTCTAGGGTCCGCTCGGAAATCTATAATCATAAACACAATTCGTTTCGTTAGGTCCCATCTAATTTACGGCGACTCGCACTCATGCACTACTTATTATGCACCCTCTCAACTTATATTACCCTTATTATTTCTTTAATTCCTTATTCTCATTATGGTCGCTTCCTTTTTCAAAGTATCTTAAGTCCATTCTCATTTTTGTCGTCGGCTCTGCTTATGGATTCTACGATTTCTAATCACGCGGTCTCGGCTCTGATATTTTTATAAAATTGAAAAATCATTATTCTCACTTGAAATTTTTATGGAAGTTAGGAAAATCAATATGCTACTTTCTTTAAAAATTTCATGATTTATGAACCTTCTTAAGTCAATCCTTTATATTTTCAAAGTTCGTAATTCGTAGCAGTTTTTGTCACGTAAATCACTTTTAGTAAAACGGCCATAACTTTTTATCAGTAAATCGGAATCAAGCGATTCAAGCGCCTAAACGATTCTCATAATATTTTCTATCATAATCAGGGGTTATTTTTAATAAACTACAGATTACTTCCTCGGGACTTTCTGCAGAAACTTAAAGTTATGTTTTGTTCATTTTAACGAGATTACGGCTACGATCAAAGTTTCGTTTATGCCTTAAATTATTATACTACCACCAACAACCAACATATCATCATCAACACACTAACTCCTCTCAAGAACATCATATTCTTGAGGCAACAACAATCAACCTTAAATCTACATAGCTAAACATCAAGATTACAATAATACTCCCACCAAAACTATGTTTACAACTACATACTAAAAGGATCTTGAACTTAAATCTTAAATAAAGTTGGGTCAAAGATTTTTACCTTTCTTGAGAGCTTGAGATGTGTTCTTGATTATGGTGAAGTCTTGGGAGTGCTTAGTATGGTTTTTGGAATCTAAAACAACCATCAAAATCAAGAAACCAAAGAAGAGTTACTATTCATACTATTCATTATCAACTTTCTTGATTTTATTTCATCCATCAAACCTTGATAAAAAGAGCTCAAAGATTTATCTTACCTTAGTTTGATTGTTAGGAAGCTTTAGAATTAATGGGAGGATTTATCCATGGCTAGAGTTTGAAGTTCTGATTTTAAATTCTTGGTTTTTGAAGAAATAGCCGAATGGGAGGTTTATAGAGAGAATAAGTGTTTTTATGCTTGCTTCCTTGGTTGCTTCTTGGAAATGAGGTTGTGATATCTTTTTATTTGATTGATATTCTCTAGTTTAGATCCTAGGATTTTATTCTTGTTGCAAATCTTGGGGACAAATCCAACTAGCTTCCTAGTTTACAAGCTAAGCCACTTGTTTAGCTCTTTAGCTTACTATTTGATAGCCTTGGTTGATCATCCTACACCTTAGCTCACTATTTGATAAAGTAACCATGGTTACTTTCTTACCATGGTTAGTTAGTGCGTTATGTTTATTTAATCGTCTACGCGTTCGCTCGATCGCTTAAACGTTTTCGAAATACTTTCTCATAAATGGTTCGCGACGTAATTCCTTTCGTATTTATTCCTTATGTTTTGAATTATCATACTTGGATATAAATCCGTAGGATTTTAATTTTGTAATTATATTGTGATTTCTGTAATCCTCGATGATTCGTAAATATGGTCGTTTTTCAAAGTTCGTTTTCTTCGAAAACTAATAGCGTTTACATATACTCATTTGGTACGTATAATCATAATATCAACTCCGAAACTCATTTTCTCATGCACTACATAGTGTGGGATAAAAAGTTTTTCCCCGTCCGTCAGGGTTACTATTCAGTAAACTCTTTACAAGGTCTCAAAAATTCGAGTTATTACAGTCTTCCCTTCTAACATGGATTCCGTCCCGGAATCAATTAGAAAATAAGTGGGGGTATCTATTCCTCATTGCGTCTTCAAGTTTCCAAGTTGACTCTTCGACATTTTGATTTCTCCACAAGATTCTAACCATCTTCACAGTCTTGTTCCTCATCACTTGTTCTTTTTGGTCCATTATCCTTACTGGCTGCTCGATGTAGGTCAGGCCTGGTTGTAAATCTACATGCTCGTATTCTATTACGTGTCATACATCTGCATGGTACTTCCTTAACATGGACACATGGAACACATTGTGCACTTGTTGCAGATTAGGGGGAAAGGCGAGCTCGTAAGCTAGAGGTCCTATTCTCCTTAAAATTTCAAAGGGTCGGGTCCTATGAATCTGGGACTCAGCTTCCCTTTCTTCCCAAATCTCATCACTCCTTTCCACGGAGATACCTTCAATACACTGAATCTCCTACTTCATATTCCCTATCCTTCCTGGTCTTATCGGCGTACTTCTTTTGTCTGTCTTGAGCTGCTACCAGTCTTTTCCTGATGAGTTCCACCATTTCCCTGGTCTGTTGGACTAACTCTGGTCCTATTATCTTGTGTTCTCCAACTTTATCCCAACATAGGGGAGAGCGCCATCTCCTTCCATAAAGAGCTTCATACGGAGGCATTCCTATGATAGCGTGATAGCTGTTATTGTAAGAAAATTCGATCAGGGGTAACTGGTCATTCCAATTTCCTTTAAAATCAATGGCACACACTCGTAGCATATATTCTAGGGTCTGAATAGTCCTTTCGCTTTGTCCATCAGTCTGGGGGTGGTAAGCGGTACTCATGTTTAGTCTGGTGCCTATACATTCCTGGAAGCTTCTCCAAAATCGGGAATTAAACCTTGGGTCTCGATCTGATACTATGGCAACAGGGACGCCGTGTCTCACTACAATTTCCTTCAAGTAAATATCCACTAGCTTGTCTATGGTGTACCTTTCGTTGATTTGTAGGAAGTGTGCGGACTTGGTCAATCTATCTATGATAACCCATATGGCGTCGTTATTGGTCTTTGTCCTTGGTAGGCCTGTCACAAAATCCATGGCTATATGCTCCCATTTCCATTTCAGAATTTCCAGGGGCCGTAATAATCCACAGGGTCGCTGATGTTCAGCCTTCACTCTCTGACATGTCAAGCACTTGTTGACCCACTCTGCTACTTCTCTCTTTATGTTAGGCCACCAATAATATTCCTTAAGGTCACGGTACATCTTCGTACTTCCTGGGTGGATTGAATATCTGGAGTTGTGCTCTTCGTGTAGCAGCTCATCCTTTAACTCTTGCACATTGGGAATCCAAATTCGGGACGCATACCTCATGATCCCTCTCTCTTCCTTCTCGCATCTCACTTCCTCACCGGTCAATGTTCCTCTTTCTTCACTCATCTTCTTTTCCTGACATACTCGTATCTCTTCAGTCAGTTCCGGCACTAGCTTGATCTCAAATAATCCTTCTGTTCCTTTACCGGTCATCCTCACATCAATTTCCATCTTCTCAAATTCTTTAATTAATTCATCAGATGTCATTTTCATTTTGAGTCTTTCCTTCCTACTAAGGGCGTCAGCCACCACATTGGCTTTACCCGGGTGATACAAAATTTCACATTCGTAGTCCTTAATCAACTTTAACCATCTCCTCTGTCTCATGTTTAGTTCCTTCTGAGTAAAAATATATTTGAGGCTTTTATGGTCTGTGTAAATCTCGCATTTCTCACCGTACATGTAGTGTCTCCAAATTTTCAGGGCAAACACTATGGCTGCTAATTCTAGATCATGCGTCGGGTATCTGCTCTTATACTCCTTCAATTGTCGAGAGGCATACGCTATAACTTTTCCGTGCTGCATCAGTACACATCCTAATCCTTTAAGCGATGCGTCGCTGTATATCACAAACTCTCCCTTTCCTCACATTTCTCTGTCTATACAAACTTTTCTATCTTCCGGGTAAGTCTAGTCAGTGGACCGGCTATCTTAGAAAAGTCTTGCACGAACCTCCGGTAATACCCTGCTAAACCTACAAAACTCCTAACCTCAGTTGGGGTAGTTGATCTTTCCCAGTTGGATACCGCCTCTATTTTGGTGAGGTCAACTGAAACTCCTTTTCTACTCACCACATGTCCTAAGAACTGTACTTCCCTTAACCAAAACTCGCATTTCGAGAACTTGGCATATAATTTCCCATTCCTCAAGATTTCTAAGACTATCCACAAATATTCTGCATGTTCTTGCTCTGTCGTTGAGTAGATTAGAATATCATCTATAAAAACTAGCACACATATATCTAGGTACCTTGAACACTCTGTTCATCAAATCCATAAAGGTTGTGGGTGCATTAATAGCCCAAATGACATGACTAAGAACTCATAGTGTCCATACCTAGTATGAAAGGCAGTCTTCCGTATACCTCAGGTTTGATTTTCAACTGGTGATATCCTGTCCTCAAATCTATTTTGGAAAAATGTACAGCTCCCTTGAGTTGGTCGAATAGGTCATCAATCCTAGGGAGAGGGTACCTATTCTTAATAGTCAGCTTATTCAATTCTCGATAGTCTATGTATAATCTCATACTGCCATCCTTTTTCTTTACGAACAGTACTGGCGCTCCCCATGGCGACACACTGGGTCTTATCATTCCATTATCTAATAATTCTTGTAGTTGAGAAGCTAGTTCCTTCATCTTAACTGGGGCTAGCCTATAGGGGGCCTTGGATACTGGTGCAGTTCCTGGTGCTAATTCTATAGCGAACTCTATTTCCCTGTCGGGTGGCAACCCTGGTAAGTTCTCTGGAAACACATCCTCGAATTCGTTCACTATGGGTATGTCCTGTATATTAATAACTTCCTTCTTGGTATCTACCACATAAGCCAAATAGCCCTTGTTACCTTTCCCTAACAATCTTTTTGCCTGTAGCATGGTCAGAAATTTCTGGTTCTGTCGTTGACCTTTAAACACTACTTCTTTTCCATTTTGCACTCTTATCTTTACCCTCTTCCATTTATAATCTATTCGCGCTCCATTACTGGATAGCCAATCCATTCCTAAGATTATATCGAATTCTCCTAACATAAATGGGATTAGGTCAACCTCGAAGACCTTCCCTTCTATTTCAACTTGCACTTAGGGTGTACTTGATTCACATGAATTATTTCTTTGTTTGCTATTTCCACTGGTAATATCTCACATAAGGGTACATCGTTAAGTTTTAACTTTTTAGCAAAATCTTGAGATATAAATGACTTGGTTGCTTCAGAATCAAATAGGACATTTGCATGTTTGGAATTTAACAGAAGGGTACCTGCTATCACGTCAGTGTTTCGGACAACATCCTAAACGGTCATGTTGAAGGTCCTAGCAGCTGGGGGCTGGTTGGATGCAGCTCTGCTCATTTCTGAGGTTGGGGACTTCAATGTCGGGCAATCCTTCCTCATGTGCCCTACTTTTCCACATTAGAAATATATCTTGTTGTATTGGGGACAGTTGTTGGCAAGGTGTCCGGGTTGGTCGCACCTGTAACATTTCAGAGGGGCTCTCGCCTGGGTGCACACTCCAAGGTATCTTTTTCACATGTCTGACATTCGGGTATTGGGGCACGGGGTTGGCTATGAAATGTTGCCCTAGATTGTCCGCCGCCCTGGCCAACACTTTCACTTGGGGCCTTTCTGAATCCGGGGCCTCGTGCAGGTTGGGACACCACTCCCCTAACGAACCTGCTTAGAAGGCTCCTATTCCCGGTTCCTACTCCTCCTCCTCCGCCTTGGCTTCCTATCTTCCTCTTCCTATTTTCCTTTTCCTTCACACTCTGCTCACTGCCAGCTTCAACAATCGAGGCTTTCTGCACTAAGGTGGCATAATCTGTCAGCTCTAGTACCGCCACTCGATTTTGGATCCACTATTTCAGACCAAGCTGAAACCTTCGCGCTTTCTTCTCTTCGGTATTCACAAACTCAGGCACAAATCTTGACAGCTCAGTAAACTTGGCCTCCTACTCCGCCATAGTCATCTTATCCTGTTTCAACTCCAGAAACTTAATCTCCATCTGGGTCTCCATAAACCTAGGGAAATACTTTTCTAAGAACAGTTGGGTAAACCTATCCCATGGAATCATAGCATCAGTCTCTAGGTTTTGTTTGGACTCCCACAAGTAATTAACTTCTCCCATCAGCATGCAAGAAGTGAAAATGGTCTTGTGTCGTTCCTCTACACCTAGTATCTCGAAGGACTTTTCTATCTCTTTGAGCCAGGCCCGTGCTTCAACGGGATTGGCAGATCCTAGAAACTCTGGGGGGTTTGAGAGATTTGAATGCCCTGAAGGCAGTAGCTGCAGTCTGTTGGGCAGCATGCGGCTGTGGTGGATGGGGTGTTGGTTCAGATTTGCTCTTAAAAGTCCCATAAACTCATTTATGGGGTTCCCTCCCTGATGGGTATCCTTAGCCTCTTCTTCTACATATTCTTCCCCATCATATTCATTATATTCTAGGTCCTCTTCACTTTCTTCATTCACTATAGGGTCAGGTTCATTCCGTTGGTTAACATATTCTGCGGGCTGTGCCATGGTTCCTCTTCTATGGGGTGGCATTATTCTGATAATGAAAATTTGTCAATATAGTTGTAATTATTTACAGTTGGATTAATTTATTCATATGTAAGCATGTCATCTATTATCTAGCATGTTTTTTTTATTAGGTGCAATAATATGGAAATCCATTTCTAAATAACTGCTAGATATATATACTATAGGGTCTCCCAATTATATCTTGGGGACAAAACAACTAACATAGTTCATACATGGTCTAATTTTAATGCATCATTACTTGTCCTGAATACTAAAATGCAAATACATAAGCCGTGTACCCTGAAGGGCTAGGAACGCTATCTACTACTAGATATCCTACCAAAATTGGTGACAAGTCACCCAACCTTCTTCAAGGTCCATAATTAGTCACTAGTCCCTCAGTCAATGTTACTGCGCGTGAGGTCACACACCCTCCTCATCGCTCATGCCAACATCAACTCTACGTCAACTACCGGGATGTATCCTCCAATTGCCGTCATCCTCATCTGAACCCGGGTACAGAGCTTGATCCTATCAATCTCTCTACGGGCTATGGCTGGGGAAGCAGCTCTGAAGTCCCATGGGTATCCTAGTCTGATGGCTCTCTCAGCTGTCAGTGCCTGGCGTAACTCCACAATGCGGGCAGATGCCGCAGTGATCTCAGCGTTAAGCTGAGCCACCATCCATTCGTGTACAGATACATGTATGGTCTCCGGGGGTGGTAGAGGTGAGTCTGGGTCACTAGAGGATATGTCATAAATCTCGTAGATCTGTGCATCCATCCCATCCTCCTCATCATCATCAGTATAGGGTAAAGGGCTCTGCATCCCTGGGTATGGTGTAGGAGAGCGAATAGTCGGGAGATGGTACATCTCTACATCCCTCCATCCTAAGTCATCTCCCTGGGGCATCTCAATGTCATCAGCTATGGGGATAGGAAGGTCATTCTCCTCCTCCGGGGCATCTTTAGTAGGGTCATCGTCTGAGTCATCAATGGGTGGATCCTCCGGCTCGGGAGTAGGGTATCGCTCAGAAACCATAACATCATCAAGAGGGTCAACCTCTCTCATAGGCTCCACTGGTACCTGACACAGTAGGCAAGGTGTTACTAACTTAGAGTCGGAATTCCCTTGAGGGTAAAACTGTCAAGTCTACTCGTGTAGCCTAACGACGAACTCGACTTGAGCTCTAATTGATTATTTATTATTCTTATGTCTACGTATTTTATATCCTATCATTTCCAAGATTTGATAACCTAAGGCTCTGATATCATTTCTGTGGCGCCCCAAAATCCGGGGTCAGGAATCTCGGAGGCCATGCCATCTAAACCATTATAAACCACATACCTCATATCATAATATATAAATACTCACACTTTACGACCCCACACTTATCACACACACACTTACAGGTTATTGTCTTGGAAACGAACAATTCATAACTAGAGTAATTCAAACCACAAAGTGGTAATTATAACAACCCAAAAGTAATTAAGTCTTACCGGGGAGTAACCTTTAAGTAAGGCTAGTCCGTCGGTCAAATGTACATTTTTATTTATTACCTTACATAAGTCATACTTATAAATAAGCCGAACTAAAAACAACTAGAAACCAATCCAGCTTATTCGGACTACCTGTGGTACAACACCAAACAACCTACGGAACAGCTGGCCATTTCCTACCCGTTTCCTGACTGTGGTTCTCATGGTAGGCATCTTGATTCACTGTTGTATTGTGTCAATTTAAGAAAACAAGTCCGAGCTATGATGCCCATCATAATAATGTACAGTATGAAAATGAGTGTATGATAAACTTACGTAAAACATCATATATAATAATTATGTTTTATTCGAAATTAGTTTTCCTCGGTGATACACACCTTCTTATGAAAACAATTCTTTAGTGGATTTTATTATCCTGCGAATACCTTAATAGTAAACCCAACACCAAGACTTGGGTTACGGTATTGCATCACAATTCCAATTGTAAGAATAGGACACTCGTTGGAGCCACCGCATACGATGATCGGTCGTACTACAATAATAGTAACCTTTTCTACTAGTAGAAGGAAGACACCTTCGTATCCCGGTTATCATCCTTGCCGTATACGGGCTATGTGTCCTCATTTCAGGTATACATACTTCACAGGTCCTTAGGTACGTATAGTACCGTCTCCTACGGTACTGGTAGTCTATCCAATACATGAAGTACTTGGATCCTACCCCTCCCTTGTCCTTTAGGAAATCCTATCATATAATTGGAATCATCGAACTATATCGAAGTTCCCCAAGCGTTTTGCTTGTTGATAGGCACAACTTTACCTCAGATATATAATATATATATATATATATATATACTTCCGAAATTTTTCGGAGGAAGTACTAAGGATGTGAGTTGACCGTTGTCAACAGATAAGTAACTAAAGGGGGAGTTCCTTTTGAAACTATATTCAAAATATTTAAAATAAATTGAGATAATATTCTCCGACGATCTGAAATTATTCGAATGATTTTCCGAAAATCAGAAAGTATTTTATAACAAGTTTTATGACTTTTAAATCATAAATGAGCCCTTTAATAAATAATTAATAATTAAATATTAATCGATAAATAATTAAACCTCGAATGAGTTTACTTGAAAAGAATATATAAATAATATTTCTCAACTAATTTATGTTTACGTAATATAATAATCTTTTATATTTAATCGAGTTTGAAATAAATATTCATTGGAGAATACTTCCTCCATGATAAGTAAATAGTTAATAAATATTTCTTAATCGAACGATAAAGTATAGTTGAGGGAATACGATCTTTGGAAATCGTTTTAATAAAAATTCGAGGTATTTAATATTTCGTAAGTGGATGTTGAGTCCTTCAAATCGTACTACTATGAACTTTTAATTGTCCTAATATTATCACCGGAATGATTCTCGGGTTTTCATCTTAAAATCCCGACCGACTCTCGGTCTTATAATTATACGTCACACTTAAAGCAAAATTAAATATTTTACGATATATACTTATCGTACAACATTTCTACATTATGTGAAAATTTAATTACTACGTATCATGGCAAGCATGGTATTTATGCAATGATAATAAAACAATCATTTCACAACACAGCAGTAAATGGAGTTGGGTTCGTAAACTTTCCTGGGTATCTCGAGGTGGAGGATGCTCTAGGTTCCGCTCATAAATCTATAATCATAAACACAATTCGTTTCGTTAGGTCCCGTTCTAATTTACAGCGACTAGCACTCATGCGCTACTTATTATGCACCCTCTCAACTTATATTACCCTTATTATTTCTTTAAGTCCTTATTCTCATTATGGTCGCTTCCTTTTTTAAAGTATCTTAAGTCCATTCTCATTTTTGTCATTGGCCCCGCTTATGGATTCTACGGTTTTTATAAAATTGAAAAATCATAATTCTCACTTGAAATTTTTATGGAAGTTAGGAAAATTAATATTATACTCTCTGTAAAAATTTCATGATTTATGAACCTTCTTAAGTCGATCCTTTATATTTTCAAAGTTCGTAATTCGTAGCAGTTTTTGTCGCGTAAATCACTTTTAGTAAAACAGCCATAACTTTTGATCCGTAAATCAGAATCAAGCGATTCAAGCGCCTAAACGATCCTTATAACATTTTATATCATAATAAAAGGTTGTTTTTCAAGAAACTACAGTTTACATCGTCGGGACTTTCTGCAGAAACTTAAAGTTACGTTTTATTCGTTTTAACGAGATTATGGTTATGATCGGAGTTTCGTTTATGCCTTAAATCATTATACTACCACCAACAACCAACATATCATCATCAACACACTAACTACTATAAAGAACATCATGTTCTTGAGGCAACAATAATCAACCTTAAATCTACTTAGCTAAACATAAAGATTACAACAATACTCCCACCAAAACTATGTTTACAACTACATACTAAAAGGATCTTGAACTTAAATCTTAAATAAAGTTGGGTTAAAGATTTTTACCTTTATTGAGAGCTTTAGATGTGTTCTTTATGATGGTGAAGTCTTGGGAGTGCTTAGTATGATTTTTGGAACCTAAAACAACCATCAAAATCAAGAAACCAAAGAAGAGTTACTATTCATACTATTCATTATCAACTTTCTTGATTTTATTTCACCCATCAAACCGTGATAAAAAGAGCTCAAAAATTTATCTTACCTTTGTTTAGTTGTTAGGAATCTTGAGAATTAATGGGAGGATTTATCCATGGCTAGAGCTTGAAGTTTTGATTTTGAATTCTTGGTTTTTGAAGAAATAGTCGAATGTGAGGTTTAGAGAGAGAAGAAGTGTTTTTATGTTTGCTTCCTTGGTTGCTTCTTGGAAATGAGGTTGTGATATCTTTTTATTTGATTGATATTCTCTAGTTTAGATCTTAGGTTTTTATTCTTGTTGCAAATCTTGGGGACAAATCCAACTAGCTTCCTAGTTTACAAGCTAAACCACTTGTTTAGCTCTTTAGCTTACTATTTGATAGCCTTGGTTGATCATCCTACACCTTAGCTCACTATTTGATAAAGTAACCATGGTTACTTTCTTACCATGGTTAGTTAGTGCGTTATATTTATTTAATCGTCTACGCGTTCGCTCGGTCACTTAAACATTTTCGAAATACTTTCTCGTAAATGGTTCGCGACGTAATTCCTTTCGTATTTATTCCTTATGTTTTGAATTATCATACTTGGATATAAATCAGTAGGGTTTTAATTTTGTAATTATATTGTGATTCCCATAATCCTCGATGATTCGTACATATGGTCGTTTTTCAAAGTTCGTTTTCTTCGAAAACTAATAGCGTTTACATACACTCATTTGGTACGTATAATCATAATATCAACTTCGAAACTCATTTTCTCATGCACTACATAGTGTGGGCTAAAAGTTTTTCCCCATCCGTCAGGGTTACTATTCATTAAACGTTTTACAAGGTCTCAAAAATCGAGTTATTACAAAAGGCGACATAAAAATGACTCATATAGATACCGAGTTCAATCTCGCTGACATATTCACAAAATCATTGAATTCCGAAAGATTCACTAAACTCCGCTTGGATTTAGGAATGTTAAAATCAATAAAATAGATAGACAATGGAATTCTTATCTATCTTTTGGGATATTTAAGCCTATCTCATGAAAAGGATATTTTCTCGATCGAGTTATTAAGTCTCGTAAATTCAGATTTGTCAATAAAGAAATTTATTGATCGAATTTAGTGAGATCTTATATAGGTTTGATTAACGGGGAAAATAAACTGTTCAAGTAATTATTTAAATTACAATTGAGATTTATAAAGGCTAAATACATATATATATATATATATTATTTTTAAGATAAAAATTATATCTTATTATTAGTAATTATATATATATATGATTATTTGGGTTTATCAAAAATCTATTTTCGAAATATATATACAAATAAATAATTTTTGAATTAAATATTATTCTTTTTAAATCCAGCCCAAACGATAGTCAAGGCCCAAATCCATTATAAGACCGAAAAACATATCAATATATATATATATAACCCAGCCCAAATCATTTTATATCAGCCCATTTTTTAACAAAAAAACCCCAAAAAATTAAACGTTTTAATCTAGGCCATTGATCATTTGTTTAGATCAATATAAGCCATCCATTTTGGTTAATATAAAACCGAATACACTGTTTGCACAGTGCACTCGTTTTCATTCCTAACCCTAGCCTCTTCTCTCATTTTTTTCGCCTCTTCCTTCTATCTGTAAACCCTAGATCAAGTTCATCGTTTTCTTTAAAAACTCGATGAATATACACAGATACTATGCTTATTACTCATATCTCATCATTTGTAACAAATGATTGAGGGTTAATCGTGTTTGGGTTGAAAAAAAATGATTTCGATGATAAAAATCGATGATTCTTATACGAATCCATCGAGAATCATCAAATCGAACATTCGAATCATGTTTATATACATATATACTTTCGATTTGATTCGATTATAACTGATTTGATGAAACCCTAACCATTTTATTGAGATAATATGCAGGAGAAGAACGGAATCAAGGCTAAAATCAATCGAAGATAAAGAAAAATGGATGCATGCAGAGTTTTGGAAGTTGACTCAGTCCGCGACTGAGTCAACCAGGTAAGACCTGTAAGCCAGGCCAGGCTACAGGCTCAGGTATGAACAGATCTAACCCTAAATGTGTGTTACTGATTTAGTTTTTGTGAAATTGAAGATTTGAAGCATCTGTGATTGAAAATTATTGAAGTATATGTGCTATTTGTGGAGACTACTTGAAAGATATGCTTGTTTCTTTTCGAAATAGACTTGGTTTATGAAATATTTGAGAAAATCGAATTCAAATATAATTAATTGCTTATACGAGATCATAAATTGAGATATATATATGTTAGTTGAGGAA
Organism: Apium graveolens; assembly: GCF_009905375.1. NCBI lineage: Eukaryota > Viridiplantae > Streptophyta > Magnoliopsida > Apiales > Apiaceae > Apium > Apium graveolens. Next base: position 222,137,749 of record NC_133651.1, on the reverse strand, counting down.
TTTCTTGAAATATGTCTCTGGATTGATATGAACAAAACTTTATATGTGATAATTTTTGATAAAATTAAGTCAAACATGACTGATTAATCAGAACTGATGTATATGAGCTATTTGTGAATTTTGTTCTAAGATACAACTTTGTTTTGATTCAAAAATAACTCCTTGTGTGATATAAGTGAAAAATCAAATTCAAATATACTTGTTTAAGCATATGTGGTCTTAATCTGAGATATATGTTCTATATTTAAGAATGTGCTTGATATATGTCACTGATTTGACTCAAGTAAACCTCCATTTGAGAGTTACTTGGTGGAATCAAGACTAAAATTGATTGTTTGTGTGTCTGTGATCAAAATTGATAAATGTATGAGAAGTGTTAGTGAATCTAACCATGTCTGTTTGATCAAAATTGATATATATATATATATGTGAATTGTTAGTTAATTCTTGTGCAAAATATATCTTGACTTGAGTTAACTGCTATTCTGGGTATAACAGTCCTGAATGAATCAAACTAAACTAAGATTAAGTCAATTTCTGTGGTTTATATGTTTGTCATGTATGCTGAGTGACTATATGCAGTAATTGAGCACTATCACTTGAATGAAATCCAGAATTTGAACTCAATGGTATGATTGATTTATCTAAATGAATTGAAAAAATGGATAATGATAATCTGTGGTTAATCTGAATACTTGTGATCTGTAAACATTGTTTTAAATGCAATTGTATCTTAATTAAGATAATCATGTTAATTTGATATAACCAAGTGCTTTGTGTTTAGGTAGACATATATACAATTGATTTAATTCAAAATATGAACTGCCTTTAGATGAGAACTGATTTGGTATAAACTGATTAAGTGTGAACTTTTCTTGATATAATCTAACTCAGTGTGTAAGATGCATAGATAATACTTAATATTGTATGATCTAAAGAATCTATGTGCTCTTATTAAACTGATCTTTTGTTCACTTAATCAAATATAACTCATGCTTGGTTATACTCAATAATTGATAAAGTTATGTTAACTGATCAACTTGTAATTAACTATAATTTGCTCCCAGCCATAACTACTTAGCAAGATATAAATGATAATCCATGGTTAAATCAATTATATGTGTAGAATCTCTTGAATGTAACTACAAACTGAAATTGATTAGAGTAAATCACTAAACACTGCTTTAATCACCTGTGTATCTTGAAATAAGTACAAAAGTGTGTATGTTATTTAGGAATGCGTACTGATCCATGGATGTGTTAATGTTTATCAGAATTATATGCTTAACAGTGTATCATGTATCTGGACTCATTGTATCTTATAAGTATCTACTTGAATCAATCTACAATGTATCATGTGCTTGTGATCTTTTGAAATCTATGCACTTGTTTGCTTTGTTAGATTTATTTGAATTCAAAATGTGATATACTTCTTGATTCATTGAACTTCTGTGTACTTCAATCTTTATCTTTACCTGTGATATATGTACTCTTGTACACTATGATTGATTATACTGTGATGATTTAATGTAGAGTTAATATATGAATTCAAAGGCTTAAAGCAAGTAATTGAAACACAAGCATACACTGCCCTCACCCGAAAGACCTGGCAGGGGAGCCATGAGCACCTCTGTATCTGGATCACTTCTGTGATTAATGGCCACTTAGAGATCTTAGGAGAAAAACTCTAAAATGGCATGAAGAAATTGTGTTTAAACCTGACTTATTATTTATTTTGTGTGATTGTGTGATATTAATTGCTATCTGAATTAAATGGAATTACACATGTAATATAAATGCATTAGTTGTGTTAAATGTGATATTATTCTCATTTATTCCTTATCATTTAACATAAGCTACCTATAGATATAAATGCATTATTCTATGTTAAAAACAAAAAGGTTATTCCATTAATATCTTTGAAAAGGTGTTACAGTTTCTGCATATTCAAGACAGCAAACTGAACATTCTTAAATGCACAATTTGTCATCTTACTAGAGTCTATGTGTTAGGGTATGCTGCAATTCACCTTTATGTCACACAGTTACCCAAAATCTGTGCACTATGTACTTAAAACAGTTTTAAAATAGTATAATTAGGCACTTTATGTCACTATTTGCCTATAACTGCTATAAATATATCATGTCCTAGAATAACTAAGTAAATACCTAGGACTTGGACTTATGTGACACAGCATGCTTTGGCAAACTGCACTTAATGATAAACACTATTTATTAGATATATTTGTGATGTCATGTCTAATCTGATTTGTTTAGTTTTAGAACTTAATATGAGGACTTACTGGAAATAAGAACTTACTGAAGTCAGAACTTATATCAGAACTTAAGGCCGTTAGGATTTATATCAGGACTTAAGTGCGGGTACTTCAGATAAGGAATGTAGATGATTTACAGGAGAGGATCTGGAATAAAACAATAGAAGATATACATGAAGAGTTGGACATCTAAAAGACTTGTAGAAGATAATATCTGATTGATATATTTTAGGAGACATAATTATATTCTATATCAATTAGAAGATATCTAGTAACTGTGTACTATATAAACACAACTTATGGTTTACACTATAGGTGTTATCATTCACGAGAACATTATTCATTATAACCTAGCAGCTCTTAGTGATATTGTTCATCACTGAGAGAGTAGTTTAACCTACTTTCTAACATAGTTTATTATATTAAATAAACTTGATTACTGTTACATACTTGTGTTCTAAATCAATTTGATTGTATACACACTATATTCAACCCCCTTCTATATTATTGTGTGACCTATCAAGTGGTATCAGAGCATCTCTGTTGATATACAAACAGTGAGATCCAGTTTACAATCATGTCTGAAGAAACACAAACTCCACCTAAGCCCACCAAAATTCAAGATACTCAAAACAATCAAACCCACAGTCGATATGAAACCATTAAGGTTCTCATACTGAGAGCATCTGAGTATCCTATATGGAAGGTTAAGATGGCTATATTTCTGGAAGCTAGAGATCCAGAATACCTTGACAGAATTAGTGATGGACCATATAAGCCTACCAAGATTTCTGTTGCAGATACTGATCAACCAGCAAAGATGATACCAAAGGAGAAAAGTGATTACACAACTGAAGACATCTCATCTATTACCAAGGATGCAAGGGTAAGGCATCTGCTGCATAGTGCAATTGACAATGTCATGTCAAACAGGGTAATTGGATACAAGACTGCAAAGGAGATATGGGATGCTTTGGAGACAAGATGCCAGGGAACTGAAGCCGTCAAAAAGAACAGGAAGACTATACTCACACAAGATTATGAGCACTTTGACTCAAAAGCTGATGAGTTATTAACTGATTTATATGATAGGTTTGCCAAACTCTTGAATGATCCGTCACTGGTGGACAAGGAATATGATCTTGAAGATTCAAATCTAAAATTCCTTTTAGCTCTTCCTGAATATTGGGATTTGAAGTCTACTACCATAAGAGACAACTATGACCTTACTGAAACTACTCTTGATGAAATTTATGGTATGCTCAGGACTCATGAACTTGAGATGGATCAAAGGAGCAAAAGGCATGGAAGAAAGTCAAAGACAGTTACACTTAAAGCTGAGGAGGAATATCCTAAAGTGGTTGTCTCAAAGAGGGGCAAATGAAAGGCTCTTATCATACAGTCTGATTCAGAGTCATCAAATTCTGATGATGATGATTCAGAATCTGAAAATTTATCTGAAGTGGATGTTGATGCAGAGATGATGCATGTAATAACCCCAATTTTTGGAAATTTTTGAAACCCTTATGAATAGTGTTTTTGCTGAATGAGAAAACTGTTCATGCCACGCTATGTAGGGGTTCTGTTATTGATCTTATGGGATATTATTAGTACTCTATGAAGTATATAAGTGTATGTAAAGATCGTCAGAATCCAATTCCGAACACTTTGGTTTTTCCCGGAAATCCACAAGATACGGAGAGAATTGAGTATAAGGTAACAGGATAAAAAGGATTTAAATTAAAGGATTATAATAGAGGATCATAAAAAGGAATATAATGTATTGAGAAAGGTTAAGGGAACCTAAGTAATAAGATCCCGGGTATGATCCCTCAAACGATAAACGAAAACGAAAGTTAAGCGAACCGTATAACAGATCAGCGGTCATTAGGCAAACGATTAGGAAGTTAATCAAAGGGATTAGTGGGAATGATGTCATCCAACCAATAGAAAGAGGACAAGGAAGGGAGGATGACATCATGAGGATGACATAGGCATGACAAGAAAGGAAGGAGATGTGGTGACTTTTTAACCACACAAAAACCAAGGGCAACTAGGTAATTCACTAAAGCAAACAACAAAAATCAACCAACCAAGCAAATCATTTCATTTCACCAAGCAAAACACAAAAATATCTCTTCTTCTTCTTCAAGCTCTCGGGTTTTTTCTTAAAAAATGAAAGTCCAAGCTCCTCCACTTACTATTTAGCAAGGTAATTATCTAAGCTTCCCCATGGATAGTTACATACTTCCTATAAGTTTAAGCTTCTAATTCCAAGCCAATCTTTTTCTATAAATCATGAAAGAAGATGGTGAATAGTGTTTTCAAGAACTAAAATTTGTGTTCTTGAAGTTTTGTTTAGATTAAGCTTGGATAAGGGCTTTAAAGGTGATTCCAAGCCATTCTCTTGATTCTCCACTCTCCAAGGAAGGTATAAACTACAAACCCTAGCTTTAGTTTTGAGTAATTAGGATTGAATGTGTTTGATATAGCATATGTGAAGCATGATGCTTGAATGGTTGAAGTTTGGTTGAGTTTGTAGAGATTAGTTGGTTTTGTTGCATTGTTGGAGTTGTAAATCTTGGTAATTAGTTAAAGAACCTAAGTAAAGCTTTTAGTTCATGTGAGGAATAAGTATAAATGGTTAATGTGGATTTGTTGGGGTTGTTATGATGTGATAAGGATGGATGTTTGTTGTATGATGGATTTGAGGTTGGATTTGAGGTTGATTTGGAATGGGTTTGAATGGTTTAAACATTGGTAATCGCGTAAACATAGCCGTCGTAACGTCCGATATTCTTTGGACTGTTTTTGTGCATAACATTAGGACCCGAGAACCCCCTGCTAGATTATGACCACTGCCATGTTTAGATAGCTCATGTTACGAGCTTCGTTTTGATATGTAGTTCGTTCGATTCCGATGCACGGTTTAGGAGAAACGACCGTTTCAAGTAACGGCGTTTCGCGAACGAAACTTTTCCCCTCGCCTTACTTTGAAACATAGGTTAAAGACCAAAAAGGGTTAATTAATGTATGAAACATTTATGGTAAGTGTGTTAGGCAGTTGGTAAGACACTCGCGAAGGAATCGCTTTAAAACTCGTAAAGGTTAAATTATTAAAAATGGTGGAGCCGAGGGTACCCGAGTGGCTTAAGCGAATCACTGAGCGCAAAACAAGCGTTAGAGTCTAAGTTAGTTAAAGTATAGATTTACAAGTGACTTTGGTTTAATTCCAACTTACTTGTTGTTTATAGGTTACCAGACTCGTCCCGAGCCATTCGTAACCCCAGTCGCTCAGGCAAGTTTTCTACCCGTTATAACTGTTGTTGTGATGTATATGTGTATATGCATGACCTTGCGATAAATGCATATTTGTTATTAGCAAATTCTTGCGATATATTGTAGCATGTGATATGGTATATATGCATGCCTGTTCGTATTCTTTTCATATATATCTGTTGATTCAGTTGCATAATACCTATGCTAGAGGATAGCGGTAACTTGCATATACCCTTAGTATAGGGACCCAAAGGTGAAAATATTTTCTAAAACCGGGAGTCGAGGATCCCGAGTAGATTTTGTATATATGGATATGGATATATATATATATATATTTATATATATATATGGTTATAGTTTTCCAAACTATTAATCGAATAAGGGTTATTCAATAACTTTATTTTATTATTGAATATTATTTCGAATATTATTCGAGGGCTTATGACTCCTTTATATTATTATTGAATATTACTTGGATATTCAATCGAGGATGTATGACTCCTTTATTTTATGAATATTATTTATAATATTCATTCCAGGTATTATGACTCCGATTATTTGCTGAGATATATTCTTTATTTTATTAAAGAATAAGGTGTCGATAATCAAACTCACTTTTGATTATTTAAATAAAGATAGTACTTTCGTATATGTATATCTTTGGTTATTTAATATTCATTTCAAGTATAAGTTTTAAAACTTCTACTTCAATTATTTTTATAAAGATTATTCTTTATGGGAATATTATTTAAATAATAATATTCAGATATTTTCTAATATATTGGGACTGATTTATTTTGTTAAATCAGCATCACTCCAAACATTCTTAAAAATGTTTTGCGAGTCTTCAAAATGATTTTTAAAAGTTAGAGCGGATCCCAAAACTCATTTTTATATTTAAGATCCTCCTTTCGAAGGGGATTTAAATACTCGCTCAAAACCTGAGGGATCCGGCTCTGTGGTGTGTTTTATATTCGCAACGAGGTTGCTGTTTTGATAAATGAATTGATTACTTACCCAACACTCGGGAAGTAAAATTCTTGGAACAAGTTAATCCATTAACAGGCATCGCCTGGGAAATATCGGTGAGTTCTCCTTTCCAAATAGATACGACTTCTTGGTGGAGCCGTATCAACAAGTTTCTACTTGGGGAAAGTGGGGACGAGCTTTACATTTCAGAGTCATGGATTTCATCTGAACTAGGAGTGGCGTAAGTGGCCGAGTAGCGCCGGCCCAGCCTTATTATATTGGCCCAAATGGCCTGGAAGTTCCGCTAAGGCGGTCCATTCCTTAGGAGTTCAGTGTTCGGTTGACAAGTAAATCCGACAGGTTCTCCTCTACATGTAGAAAATGGTGGGGTTGTACTACTACGACTGATCATCGTAAGTGGTCTTCCTGGCGCGGCAAACTCCCGTAATGAGTTCATCATCCAATTGGATATTTCTGCAACACTACCCAGAGCACTTCGATAGAAAGGCTACGGTTGGGCGATTGTTGAGTGTTGGCAGGGTCAAGTTTTCAAAATGATGTTCGCATCAAATGAAGTATCTCATAACTTCATTTTATTTTGATGATATTTTAAAGGTTGAATCTGTTCAAGTATTATCTTGTAGTCTCATCTATGTGATGAACTTTTGAAGCTAATTTATAACTTGAACGGTGGTAGTTCAAGTAGTATTTGGGAAAGATATAAGTATATTGGGGTATCTTGTAACTTCATCTTTTAAACTTATATCTAATTAATAATTGTCTTATGAATGACAAAGATTTTCAGAAAAACGTTGAGACAAGGTTAGATATATGAGATCACCTTGCAACGATATTTTTTATACAGTTATACACTGGGACTTTGTGCATATTATGCATGGAAGAGGACTTCCAATATTTTGAAAAGTATATATGTATATATACTGAATATTTTGCGACTTCATCGCATTAAGATATCAAACTTGGTTCATTTCTTTTGACCAAGACTTTCATGAGTATTGTGAGTAGGCTCATATATTGTTAATCATTATACATATTATTTTGGTGGGCTTGCTGCTCACCCTTGCTTTCTTCTTTCATCACACAACATCAGATAGATAAGATGAACAGGACCAAGCTCCCAACTCGCAAGCGGATAGGAAACGTTCCGCAGCTTTCCGGAAGCGTTCAGGCCGCTGTAGCTGAGGTAGAAATTACCAATAGGCTAAGTTTTCAACTAGTAATGTACTAGACTTATGTATATTATGAATTGTAATAATGGCAAAGAAATGTAAATTTATTCAGAAACCTTTTTAAGGTGTATTGACTTAATTGTGGAATAAAACAACTTGTGATTATTTTTGGATATTCATCTCTGAGACTATAACTTGTGGTGTGTGTGTGTATATTGCGGGGTCACAGTAAAGAGTAGTTGATTGTTTAATAAGATTGGGTGTTGTTAAGGGAAGTGGAACTCGTGACGACCCGGATCCCCGACCCCGGATCTGGGGGTGTTACAGAAATGGTATCAGAGCTAAGCGTTATAAACCTCAGAGATGATGGGACGTTAAGATAATAAGATTCACTAAGATAATAAGAACTCTTGCCAAGTTCATAGTCGGGCTACCTAACGTAGTACTGACGGTTAAAACCCTTATGGGAACCCTTATAAATATCGTGATAGGAGCGTAGTTCATTATCGTATATGGTAGCGGGACTCCGAACCCTGAAGTTGAGGAACATCAACGCGATGATGTTTTATTAGTTATTGGAGATCAGATTGTGGATCCGATAGAGTGTCCTAATGCAGGACCGGATGATGTTGATATTAAGGATGGTGTCCTAGTAGGGATAGTTGTTGAGAAGGACCCCATGGAGGATCCTGACAGGATTGGATAAAGGACCACTGATGAATTGATGATCATGGTTTGGTCGACTACCAGAGGTAGGATTGGCCGGTCACTACCGGAGGTTCGTTCAAGTTGTAAAGATAGTAGCCCCTTTAACGCGGCTTACTCGTAAGACTGAGAAGTTCGAATGGACAAAGAAATGCGAGAACAGCTTTCAAGAACTGAAGCAGAGGTTGGTGATGGCCCCTATGCTGGCGTTGCCGGATGGAAAAAGGAGATTTTGTGATTTGTAAGTGACGCTTCGCATAAGGAATTAGGGTGCTTCTTAGCATAGCAAGATAATCGCGTCTGCGTCAAGACAATTAAGGTAATATGAAATTTGATATCACCGCCCATGAGCTTAGGCTCGTGGCAATAGTTTTACCCTAAAGATTGGAGGCACTACTTGTATGGAGAGAAGTGCGAGAATTACCTAAGCCATAAGTGCTCTAGTACATTCTTACATAGAAAGAGCTCAACATATGCCAGAGGAGGCGGTTAGAGCTAATCAAGAATTATGATTGGCAGATTCTTTATCATTCGGGGTAAGCCAATATGGTGGCTGATGCCCTTAGTAAAAAGGAGAGACTCAAGATGATAATGTCTTTTGGAAAGTTTATAAGAGATTTTGAGAAAATGGAAATAGTAGTGAAGGTAACCGGAGCCGGTACCGAAAAGCTGTTTGAGATAGCAATACAGCCCGAATTATTGGAAAAGAACATATTGTGCCAGTAAAAGTTATGAGTGAAGGCAGAGAGCCAACAATTAGATAAAAGATTAATATCGAGAAAGATGATAAGGGAATAATGAGGTATTCCTATAGAATTTGGGTTCCGAAAGTTCAAGAGCGTAAGGATGAGAACTTAGATGAGAGCCATAGTTTGAGGAATAAGATTTAGAGCAAACCCTGAACGTGATAATCAGGGAGGTCGCCATCAAGATAAAAGGAACCCATAACATGCTGAAGTGGAAAATGAGGATTTAAATTAAAAGATGACCCCAATTATGGGGAGTAGGATGAAACATTTCATACTAAGGAAACAGAAAGTCGAGTAAGGAAAGGGGACCCGAGACGGTACTCCTATACGGCAATTCATGGACCTGTATAAAAAGAACTTAGACTATTATCCCCAACCACCACCCTGAGGAGACAGTGCGGTGGGAAATTCTTTTATGACCTTTAAGTCGCTAAGCTCTCAGAGTTCCAAGGAACAAGCTGACCCAGTCGAGGCAAGAGCCTGGCTAAAGGAAATAGATGAATCATTTGAGATTCTAAATGATTGACGAACCACAAAAGACTGTTTTGTCACTTACCCTCCTAAGAGAGAGACCACCCGCTGGTGAAAGGCCAAGGAAGGCACGGAGCAAGAGATTATAATAAACTGATTTAAGTTCAGTCAATTGTTTTCAGGAAAGTACTTCCCAAGGTTATGGAGATAGTGTAAAAGCTTAAGAGCCAGAACAAAGGCAGACGAGTATGATGAATTATGAATCTAAGTTGTAAAAGTTATCAAGATTCATTCTGAAGACACGAATCCAGAATGACGGGATGTTTGAAATCAATGCTTATGTTGTGTTGGTTCATGAAATAACGATAAGAGAAAGGAATATAAAGGCAAGAGAGTTGAGGAATGATAAGGGAGTTGGGTATGAGGAAACCCTAAAGACTCGTAGAAATAGAAATAGAAAAGTATGTAATCGTCCGGATGAGAGTGATTCACCATGAGTTAAATTGATGGTTGAAGGTATAAGAGATACATATATTTTATCCCCTGTAAGTTGGGAAGATTCGAGGAAACCTTGAGATAATTCGAAGGATAAATAATGAGACGCGGATAGACTGAGGAGACAAGGAAGTAAGAAATTAGGAAAATTGGATGAAGGAAGTGACCTTCAAGAATGTGAAGTGTAAGACCGGTGGCTCGATAACCAGAAAGGGAGACGCCAGGTATGAGAGATATCCCAACATTGAGATGACTGTTGAGATAAACAGCAAAAGTAAATAAGGAATTATTAAAAAGAAGTTCACGTTGAACATGACCAATATCTTCCAGAACATCCATGTTATCATTACCAAATCAGGAAAGAAAAGCAGATGACCATTGTTATCTTTTGGAGGCCATATGGATTGACCTCAATTTGAATAAGGATGCTATTATGAAGTTAGGTATAGACTATCGAGGTGGGAATGATGAATAAGATAATCTATCAAGGATATATGACTTGATTTATCCATGGAAGGATGCAGGTACCTTTTAAAGGTGGAATTAAGGATAGAACATTGGTAACTTAAAATGAATCCTAGGGGAATGCATACAGGTTGGCATTTCACCCTTAATAGGGATAGTATGAGTTTTGACAGTATGAATTGGAAAGGATTAAGGTAATAATAACCTTTAAGGATCAGTGGAGAAATTTTTCAGAAGTATATAGACAATGGTTCTAGTAATAGTGAATGGTATTTTGATATGCCCTGTATCTAGGGAATACAGGAGGAACGATTCAAGGATAACCTTAGAGGTTTTGCAATGAGAAAGGTAATATTCAAAATTCTCAAGAATGGAAATGTTGATAAAGGAAATATGGCGTAATTATAATGATGCCAAGTGAGGCACGTGTTAAACCACGAGACGGTATGGATCGAACCAATAATGGTCGAAATTGTTCAGGGCAATTAGGACTTAAGATAAAAGATGTTCTAATTATGATTGAGAGTCAGTCATGACAGTGATTAACCTCTAAAGATTGAGGCAATAACTTATGGAAAAATGGTGATATTTTTTTTATTTACTCATCAGATATTAAAGAAAAGCATTTTCACATAAGCTGTGATTGAAATAAGGTAGAAAATTTATTTGGAGGTGGTTAAAATGACATTGACTGTAAGGAACTATTACTACCAGGAAAGGCCAAAGAGGTGGCCGACACTTTAACAGTAAAAGGATAATTGTAGGCGCTTGTGCCAAAGGATACAGTGATGATGGTTAAAAGCTGAAGGTTGTATTATGGTTTGGAAGATTGACATTCCTTCTGATGACTGTGCAATACCCAGCCGTAATAGTAGTTAGTAAAGGTTTAATTCGTGTAATCGCCATGAGCGGGCTATCTATCTCAGAATATACTATCTTGAGATAAGCCAGGACCATATTTCAAAAAGGACTAAACAAACCTTTGAGTTAAGTCTTCTATTGAAGGCATATGATTAAGAATGGTATTAACCTGCTATCGTTGCTTTGAGCGAAACTCTTCTGCAAATTTTATCTGCTTCATGTCATGTATGTATGTCAGAATCAGGAGTGTACTCCATGAATCATGAATGGTGATTATGTTACCTCCTTAGAAGGATTTGATACGACATGTATGGACTCCGTATGGTTAGCTATTAAGATTTCATGGAAAGTGAATGATGACAGTGGGTCAGTGGTGGACCATAGTAAGGCAGCAATGATTCTGCGAGTAGTGAGCTGATTACAACCATGAGAGTTGTATTGGAATGGGTGTTGAGATTGAGTACCCCTAATCGGGTCGTGGTAGTGTATAAGTTATCATTAATAGACTAATTAAGTAGAGTATCTACATAGTGAATTATTATTCTTTCTTATCAATAGAGAGTCGTATTATTATACGAGGAAGGTTGCGGTGCAAGCATAGAATTCGAGTAACGATGATGTCTAGAATGAGATCCCAGATTCGATTTTCGATGTCGAGGGAGTTTCAAAGGTGATTGTGTATAAGCTCGAGGAAGAGCATGGGTCCATAGAATGATGGACGGGATAGCGAAAATATTTAGGCACGTGAAATGCGATGCTATAATGCTTGATGCTGATATAAATACGTATATGTTTTGTTCTCCTATGACAAACCTCTATAGTTCAGAGGTAGGTTCCAAGCCAGATATTTTGTGGCAGTATATTTTTTTCATATATACAATTCTCTTCAGTTCGTTCTTTTCTCTTCTTTTCATTTCATGTAAGCTGAGAAGAACAACCCTTCCAGAAGGGGAGGTATTGCCGAATGACTATCTATCTTTGTGGTAGAAGCCTAGTAGGATACCACATGTTGTTTAATTGCTTGTCAAGTACTAAAGGCTGGCCACCTTCTGTACTAACTATGCGATATAACAAGTGTTCATGATCATAGTGATCTCTCAACAAATTCCTTTACTTCTATTTGATTGATCAAATTTTGGAAAATAGAAACAACTGAAAAAGGAGTAATAAAGTGGTGGTAGTATGCGGAATGGGAACACATTCGTGATACTAAGGTTGACGTGGTTATTAAAAGGTTATAGAACGCTAACGAGCAAAAGTATAACCAGTATAATATTAGGAACGGAAGGTAGTAGCGATTACGAACTGGAAAAGAATGGGTATTGAGAAGCAAAAGCTCTAATGCTAAAAGCAATGATGAGAGTCTGTGTAATAGACTTGAAAAAATTTGGAATGATCACTTAACGCGGATTAAGTTATCTTACGACAATAGATCATATGTCATTATCGAGATGTCGCCTTATGAGATCCTTGAGGGAAGACAATGTCGATCTCCCTTATGTTAGGATGAAGTTGTAGAGCGCAAGATGCTCAGACCAGTAGTGGTCCAAAGGACCAAGGATATAATAGATCTAATCAGAGGATGGCTGGTAGTAGCCCAAGATGGATATAAAAAGTATGTTGATTTGACACGAAAGGACAAGGAATGGGAAGTAGGGGACCTAGTGCTGTTATAGGTATTCCCTCAGAAAGGATTGATGAGATTCGGAAAGAAAGGAAAGCTAAGTCCACAAGGTGTCGGACCCTTGGATATGTTAAGAAGTATTGGGAGGTTAGCATATGAGCTAGCCTTACCCCCCCGAACGTGTAGCAAGTCGTAACGTGTTTCACTTATCAATGTTAAGGAAGTGTAATTCAGATGCCAGATAAATAGGGGCATATGAGCGCATAGACATGCAACCAGACGTAACCTATATGGGGCAACCAGGAAGGGTTATAGAGTGAAAAGGAACAAGTGCTTAGGAGAAGGATTATCAAACTAGGCAGAGTTTGATGGTAGAACCACAATGTGGGAAAATTGACTCGAGAGTTAGAAAGTGCAATGCTAAGAGAGTATCCCTATTTATTTTCAATTTGATTCCGGGACGGAATCCTTTTAAGGAGGGGAGACTGTAATAACCCCAATTTTTGGAAATTTTTGAAACCCTTATGAATAGTGTTTTTGCTGAATGAGAAAACTGTTCATGCCACGCTATGTAGGGGTTCTGTTATTGATCTTATGGGATATTATTAGTACTCTATGAAGTATATAAGTGTATGTAAAGATCGTCAGAATCCAATTCCGAACACTTTGGTTTTTCCCGGAAATCCACAAGATACGGAGAGAATTGAGTATAAGGTAACAGGATAAAAAGGATTTAAATTAAAGGATTATAATAGAGGATCATAAAAAGGAATATAATGTATTGAGAAAGGTTAAGGGAACCTAAGTAATAAGATCCCGGGTATGATCCCTCAAACGATAAACGAAAACGAAAGTTAAGCGAACCGTATAACAGATCAGCGGTCATTAGGCAAACGATTAGGAAGTTAATCAAAGGGATTAGTGGGAATGATGTCATCCAACCAATAGAAAGAGGACAAGGAAGGGAGGATGACATCATGAGGATGACATAGGCATGACAAGAAAGGAAGGAGATGTGGTGACTTTTTAACCACACAAAAACCAAGGGCAACTAGGTAATTCACTAAAGCAAACAACAAAAATCAACCAACCAAGCAAATCATTTCATTTCACCAAGCAAAACACAAAAATATCTCTTCTTCTTCTTCAAGCTCTCGGGTTTTTTCTTAAAAAATGAAAGTCCAAGCTCCTCCACTTACTATTTAGCAAGGTAATTATCTAAGCTTCCCCATGGATAGTTACATACTTCCTATAAGTTTAAGCTTCTAATTCCAAGCCAATCTTTTTCTATAAATCATGAAAGAAGATGGTGAATAGTGTTTTCAAGAACTAAAATTTGTGTTCTTGAAGTTTTGTTTAGATTAAGCTTGGATAAGGGCTTTAAAGGTGATTCCAAGCCATTCTCTTGATTCTCCACTCTCCAAGGAAGGTATAAACTACAAACCCTAGCTTTAGTTTTGAGTAATTAGGATTGAATGTGTTTGATATAGCATATGTGAAGCATGATGCTTGAATGGTTGAAGTTTGGTTGAGTTTGTAGAGATTAGTTGGTTTTGTTGCATTGTTGGAGTTGTAAATCTTGGTAATTAGTTAAAGAACCTAAGTAAAGCTTTTAGTTCATGTGAGGAATAAGTATAAATGGTTAATGTGGATTTGTTGGGGTTGTTATGATGTGATAAGGATGGATGTTTGTTGTATGATGGATTTGAGGTTGGATTTGAGGTTGATTTGGAATGGGTTTGAATGGTTTAAACATTGGTAATCGCGTAAACATAGCCGTCGTAACGTCCGATATTCTTTGGACTGTTTTTGTGCATAACATTAGGACCCGAGAACCCCCTGCTAGATTATGACCACTGCCATTTTTAGATAGCTCATGTTACGAGCTTCGTTTTGATATGTAGTTCGTTCGATTCCGATGCACGGTTTAGGAGAAACGACCGTTTCAAGTAACGGCGTTTCGCGAACGAAACTTTTCCCCTCGCCTTACTTTGAAACATAGGTTAAAGACCAAAAAGGGTTAATTAATGTATGAAACATTTATGGTAAGTGTGTTAGGCAGTTGGTAAGACACTCGCGAAGGAATCGCTTTAAAACTCGTAAAGGTTAAATTATTAAAAATGGTGGAGCCGAGGGTACCCGAGTGGCTTAAGCGAATCACTGAGCGCAAAACAAGCGTTAGAGTCTAAGTTAGTTAAAGTATAGATTTACAAGTGACTTTGGTTTAATTCCAACTTACTTGTTGTTTATAGGTTACCAGACTCGTCCCGAGCCATTCGTAACCCCAGTCGCTCAGGCAAGTTTTCTACCCGTTATAACTGTTGTTGTGATGTATATGTGTATATGCATGACCTTGCGATAAATGCATATTTGTTATTAGCAAATTCTTGCGATATATTGTAGCATGTGATATGGTATATATGCATGCCTGTTCGTATTCTTTTCATATATATCTGTTGATTCAGTTGCATAATACCTATGCTAGAGGATAGCGGTAACTTGCATATACCCTTAGTATAGGGACCCAAAGGTGAAAATATTTTCTAAAACCGGGAGTCGAGGATCCCGAGTAGATTTTGTATATATGGATATGGATATATATATATATATTTATATATATATATGGTTATAGTTTTCCAAACTATTAATCGAATAAGGGTTATTCAATAACTTTATTTTATTATTGAATATTATTTCGAATATTATTCGAGGGCTTATGACTCCTTTATATTATTATTGAATATTACTTGGATATTCAATCGAGGATGTATGACTCCTTTATTTTATGAATATTATTTATAATATTCATTCCAGGTATTATGACTCCGATTATTTGCTGAGATATATTCTTTATTTTATTAAAGAATAAGGTGTCGATAATCAAACTCACTTTTGATTATTTAAATAAAGATAGTACTTTCGTATAGGTATATCTTTGGTTATTTAATATTCATTTCAAGTATAAGTTTTAAAACTTCTACTTCAATTATTTTTATAAAGATTATTCTTTATGGGAATATTATTTAAATAATAATATTCAGATATTTTCTAATATATTGGGACTGATTTATTTTGTTAAATCAGCATCACTCCAAACATTCTTAAAAATGTTTTGCGAGTCTTCAAAATGATTTTTAAAAGTTAGAGCGGATCCCAAAACTCATTTTTATATTTAAGATCCTCCTTTCGAAGGGGATTTAAATACTCGCTCAAAACCTGAGGGATCCGGCTCTGTGGTGTGTTTTATATTCGCAACGAGGTTGCTGTTTTGATAAATGAATTGATTACTTACCCAACACTCGGGAAGTAAAATTCTTGGAACAAGTTAATCCATTAACAGGCATCGCCTGGGAAATATCGGTGAGTTCTCCTTTCCAAATAGATACGACTTCTTGGTGGAGCCGTATCAACAAGTTTCTACTTGGGGAAAGTGGGGACGAGCTTTACATTTCAGAGTCATGGATTTCATCTGAACTAGGAGTGGCGTAAGTGGCCGAGTAGCGCCGGCCCAGCCTTATTATATTGGCCCAAATGGCCTGGAAGTTCCGCTAAGGCGGTCCATTCCTTAGGAGTTCAGTGTTCGGTTGACAAGTAAATCCGACAGGTTCTCCTCTACATGTAGAAAATGGTGGGGTTGTACTACTACGACTGATCATCGTAAGTGGTCTTCCTGGCGCGGCAAACTCCCGTAATGAGTTCATCATCCAATTGGATATTTCTGCAACACTACCCAGAGCACTTCGATAGAAAGGCTACGGTTGGGCGATTGTTGAGTGTTGGCAGGGTCAAGTTTTCAAAATGATGTTCGCATCAAATGAAGTATCTCATAACTTCATTTTATTTTGATGATATTTTAAAGGTTGAATCTGTTCAAGTATTATCTTGTAGTCTCATCTATGTGATGAACTTTTGAAGCTAATTTATAACTTGAACGGTGGTAGTTCAAGTAGTATTTGGGAAAGATATAAGTATATTGGGGTATCTTGTAACTTCATCTTTTAAACTTATATCTAATTAATAATTGTCTTATGAATGACAAAGATTTTCAGAAAAACGTTGAGACAAGGTTAGATATATGAGATCACCTTGCAACGATATTTTTTATACAGTTATACACTGGGACTTTGTGCATATTATGCATGGAAGAGGACTTCCAATATTTTGAAAAGTATATATGTATATATACTGAATATTTTGCGACTTCATCGCATTAAGATATCAAACTTGGTTCATTTCTTTTGACCAAGACTTTCATGAGTATTGTGAGTAGGCTCATATATTGTTAATCATTATACATATTATTTTGGTGGGCTTGCTGCTCACCCTTGCTTTCTTCTTTCATCACACAACATCAAATAGATAAGATGAACAGGACCAAGCTCCTAACTCGCAAGCGGATAGGAAACGTTCCGCAGCTTTCCGGAAGCGTTCAGGCCGCTGTAGCTGAGGTAGAAATTACCAATAGGCTAAGTTTTCAACTAGTAATGTACTAGACTTATGTATATTATGAATTGTAATAATGGCAAAGAAATGTAAATTTATTCAGAAACCTTTTTAAGGTGTATTGACTTAATTGTGGAATAAAACGACTTGTGATTATTTTTGGATATTCATCTCTGAGACTATAACTTGTGGTGTGTGTGTGTATATTGCGGGGTCACAGTAAAGAGTAGTTGATTGTTTAATAAGATTGGGTGTTGTTAAGGGAAGTGGAACTCGTGACGACCCGGATCCCCGACCCCGGATCTGGGGGTGTTACAATGCAACTATGTGCTCTTATGGTGAAGGGTATAAGAAAGATAGCCTACAAGAAATTCAGAAAGGGAAAGAAGTTTTTCAGGAAAGGTGGAAGTTCTGAAAATAAAGGGTTCAGAAAGTCTGAAGACAAAGTAGGAAAGTCTGACAGAGGAGACAACTCAAATGTAAAATGCTACAATTATGATGAGAAAGGCCACATCTCTCCTGACTACAAGAAAGGAAAAGGTGATAAAGGCCAGACACTTATCACAAAGAAGAAAAATTGGGCAGACACTTCAGATTCTGAAGATGAGGTGAACTGTGCCTTAATGGCAAATGCTGATAGCAGTTTTGATGCTGCTGAATTGAAGGTACTTCATTCAACTCTTGCTTTCCATACTGATGATACATCTGAGCTAAGATTATATCTTAAAACCATGTTCATTAGTTTCAGAGATCAGACTTTAACAAATGAAAGATTAACATCTAAAAGTCCTGCTCTTAGAAACAAAAATGACTACTTAGAAAAATAGTTAGTTATAGTTCATCAAACTCAGAAAGAAAGAGATGAGGCTTTGTATGTTAGAGATGAAGTGCTAATACTGAATAAATTTCTTAAATCTGAACTGGAAAAGAAAAAGGAGATAATCAAAACTTGGACTAACTCTGGAAGAACAACTCAGAAAATCTTAGAAAATGGAAATTGGAAAGAAGGACTAGGTTACCTAGATGATAAAGAAGAAAAGGAAATTGTGTCATCTAAACCAAACTTTACCAAGAAAGCTGAAAAACCTAAAGTTAATCCTGTCAAGTTTGTGTCAAATTCTGATGTGTCAAAATCTGAAAAGATGAATGATTCTAAAATAGAAGTCAAAGAAAAGTCAACTTCTGACAAATTAAAAAAGGATAAACCAGCTGTAGTAAACATAGGTTTAATGGCTAAGAAGCAGCTTAAGCATAAGCTGAAAGAGATTAAAAATATGAACAAGGTCAATGAAGCTAGGAAAAATAAGAATGGAAAGGAAGGTGTGAATAAAAGCAATAATTATATGCCTGTTCCTAATGCTCCTAGAAAGAAATGCTATAATTGTGGAAACTCTAACCATCTTGCTTCTTTTTGCAGGAAAAATAAAGATATAAACTCTTTACCTCCTAGATCATGAGTTAAGGGTCAGGTTGTTAGGTTTAAACCACACAATCCTTGTTTTCATTGTGGTAGTTTATGGCATTCCATTTATACTTGTAAAGAATATCATAGATTGTACTATGATTATTATGAAATAAAACCTTCTTTAAAGAAAGTTAGTGTAATTCCTGCTAGTGTAAAATCTGATGCAAAGTCTGATATAAAGTCTGATAAAAAGCATGTTAGCATAAACTCTGAAACTAAATCCGCTGCAAATGCTAACAAACTTAAAAAGACCAAAGGATCCGAGCAAGTCTGGGTCCTGAAAACTAACCAATAGTGGTCTTTGTGATTGCAGGGCAACAGGAAAAACATCCTAGTTCTGGACATTGGATGTTCAGGACATATGACTGGAAGTAAAGCCCTGCTATCAGACTTTGTCGAGAAAGCTGGACCAGGAGTTTCTTATGGAGATGGAAACATGGGAAAGACTCTGGGATAGGGCAATATCAATCTTAGGAATGTCATAATTGAAGCAATAGCTCTAGTCTCAGGACTTAAACACAATCTGCTAAGTTTGAGTCAAATATGTGATAGAGGTTATCATGTGGATTTATTTGAAGAACACTGTGAAGTTGTAAGTAATTCTATAGGTAAAGTGGTTCTGAAAGGTTACAAATATGGTAACATATATGAAGCCAGACTTTCAACAAACTCTGATGGTTCTGCAATCTTTCTGTTAAGCAGAGCATCAATTGAAGAAAGCTGGAATTGGAACAAGAGATTCTCTCATTTAAATTTCAACAACATAAATGAGCTAGTAAAGAAAGATCTTGTGAGAGGACTGCCAAAATCAGTATTTGCTCCGGATGGTCTTTGTGATTCATGTCAAAAGGTAAAACAAATAAAATCTTCATTCAAAAGCAAAACTGAATCCTCAATTCTTGAGTCTTATCACTTACTGCATGTTGATCTATTTGGTCCAGTTAATTTCATGTCTATTGCAAAGAAGAAATATGCTATGGTTAGAGTGGATGAGTTCACAAGATACACTTGGGTGTATTTCTTGCACAAGAAGAATGAAACTGCATCTACTCTAACTGATCATGTCAGACAACTGGATAAGTTAATCAAAGATTCTGTTAAAATCATAAGAAGTAATAATGGCACTGAGTTCAAGAATTCAATCATGGAAGAGTTCTGCGAAGAGCATGAAATAAAGCAGGAATTTTCTGCACCTGGAACTCTACAGCAGAATAGAGTTGTAGAAAGAAAGAACATGACTCTTATTGAAGCTGCACGAACTATGCTTGATGAAGCAAAGATACCAACCTATTTTTGGGCTGAAGCTGTGCAGACTGCTTGTTTTACACAAAATGCTACACTCATAAACAAGCATGGAAAAACACCATATGAGATGATGAAGAAAAAGAAGCCAAATCTGAAATACTTTCATGTATTTGGATGCAAGTGTTCTGTTCTTAAGACTCATCCTGAACAACTGTCAAAATTTGATCTAAAACTGATGAATGAATTTTTGTTGGATATCTACTTTCCACAAAAGCCTTCAGAGTCTACAATTTAAGAACAAGGGTAGTCATGGAATCTATCAATGTATCTTTTGATGATAAAAAGATTACCGGACTTGAAGATTTCAATGATCATGATCAACTGAGATTTGAAAATAAAGATTTAAATTCTGATTCTGTAAATTTTGATGAACTAAATCCTGATCCTGTAAGTTCTGACGGGTTAAATTCTGATGTCATTGAAACTGTGGTAATTTCTCCAAAGGAAAATGCACCTATTCAGGGGGAGCAAGCTAATGATCCTATCACAACTCAAGACTCTCAAGAAGCATCTGAACCAATCACTGGCTCTTCAAGTTCTGATTCATCAAGTTCTGATGAGCCAAATTCTGATAATTCCGGAAACTCTGATTCTTCAATTTCTGAAGGATCCGACTTAAATTCTGAAATTTCAGAGAGCATAACTTCAGGGGGGGCATCAGAAAATGCTGATGGAGACAGCATGGATCATGGGGGAGGATCCAGTTCTAGAGATCAACTTCCATCTACAAGAAAGTGGACTAAATCATACACACCTGATTTAATAATTGGAGATCCTGAAGCAGGTGTCAGAACTAGAACATCAACATCAAATGAATATCTCTATCACTCCTTTCTATCTCAGACTGAACCAAAGAAAGTGGAAGAAGCTCTTCAAGATGCTGATTGGGTGCAAGCAATGCAAAAAGAGTTAAATGAATTTGAAAGAAATAAAGTCTGGACCCTAGTTCCAAGACCAAAGAACAAGTCAATTGTTGGCACAAAATGGGTGTTCAGAAACAAAACTGGAAGTGATGGCATAATTATAAGAAACAAAGCAAGGCTGGTTGCTAAAGGTTACTCTCAACAGGAGAGTATTGACTATGATGAAACATTTGCTCCAGTTGCTAGATTGGAAGCCATAAGAATCTTTTTGGCTTATGCTGCTCACAAGAAGTTTAAAGTCTTTCAAATGGATATGAAAAATGCTTTTATCAATGGAGAATTGGAAGAAGAAGTATATGTTGAACAACCTCCAGGCTTTGTAGATCCAAAATTTCCAAATCATGTTTACAGGCTTGACAAAGCACTTTATGGCCGTAAACAAGTTCCAAGAGCATGGTATGAGACTTTAGCTCAATTCCTTCTGGAAAGTGGATTTAACAGAGGAACAATTGATAAAACTCTGTTCTACCTCAACCATGGAAATGACTTACTTTTGGTACAGATATATGTTGATGATATCATCTTTGGCTCTACAAATACAAAACTTTGTGAAAGATTTTCCAAGTTAATGCAGTCAAGATATCAAATGAGTATGGTGGGAGAACTTAGCTATTTTCTGGGACTTCAAGTCAAGCAAACTGAAGAAGGTACTTTCATAAATCAATCCAAGTACACCAGAAATTTACTCAAGAAATTTGGAATGCAAGACAGTTCAACTGCAACAACTCCCATGGCCACTACAACCAAGTTAGATAAAGATACTGGAGCATCAGTAGATATTACTAACTACAGAGGTATGATTGGCTCTTTACTCTATTTAACTGCAAGTAGACCTGATATCATGTATGCTACCTGTCTTTGTGCAAGATTTCAGGCTGATCCAAGAGAACCTCATCTAATAGTTGTGAAAAGAATTTTCAAGTACATCAAGGGTATAGCTGATCTAGGATTATGGTATCCTAGAGAATCAGATTTTAAGCTAATACGTTACTCAGATGCAGATTTTGCAGGATGAAAAATAAACAGGAAAAGCACTAGTGGAAGCTGCCAATTTCTTGGAGGCAGATTGGTTTCTTGGTTTAGCAAGAAATAGAAATCAATTTCCACATCAATTGCAAAAGCAGAATATATTGCTGCAGGAAGTTGTTATGCACAGATTCTTTCGATGAAGAATCAATTACTGGACTATGGGTTAGAATTTTCTAAAATACCCATTTACTGTGATAATTAAAGTGCCATTGCTATGATAGGTAATCCAGTTCAACACTCAATGATAAAGCACTTCAACATTAGGTACCATTTCATAAGGGAACATGTGATGGAAGGTACAGTGGAATTGCATTTTGTTCCAACAGATCAACAACTAGAAGATATCTTCACAAAACCACTATGTGAAGCTACTTTTACAAGACTGGTAAATGAACTTGGAATGGTTTCAGGTTCTTTCTCAAAATCTGTTTAGTTTTTGTTCTTATGCATCAAACTTTATGATCAGTGTTTACAGATTGTCTTATCTCCATGTAATCTGTGCTTAAATTGTAATATATTAAATACTTATTGTTATATGATGTGATCCTATATACTCTGATAGTGTTTTAAATGTTCAGTGACTATTCAATCCAATGAGGATTAATTGTTAGATGCTGACTTAGTAGTCTTTAACAGACTATGTATCCCATGTTTGAATTAGTTATTTATGTGAAAATCCATAACACAAGCAAACTCTGATTTTGATCTTAGTCAAATTTACTTCTTGTATCTTATTACTAAGTCACAAACTAGATTTTTGCTTCTTATCTGTCAAATTCTGATGTCAGTAAATCTTAAGGATGAACTACATGCTTGATAAGCCTCACTTATCTGAAGAAAACAAAAGAAAAGAAAAAATTGAAATCAGGTACTCCTTTGAGATCTAGAGTAAATATGTGATAGGGAAGACCCAAGTGCATTGCTGATATCAAGTAATATGCATTAGAATATAAAATTTTTCTTGGTGACTTTTCACATTCTCTGATTACTGGAGAAATATTATGATAAAAGCATAAATTCTGATAGCAGTTGTAACTCATTTACACTGAGAAACCACTGTTAAAAGAATTTCAAAAGATGCATAAAATGAGCACAAACAGTTGAGGTGGATACTTGCATAAATTTATTCTATAGTAGACTTCACAATTAAAGACAGATTTTAAGCACTTTTCTTAGTTATGCCTTATTTCTAAGATACACTGAAGTTTATCAGACTTTAATCTTTATCTGATCATTTGCACATGCACACACAATCACTCCATATGAATGATGAAAATTACTGTGGTGATTAAGTTTTTTCAGATAAACAGATAAGTATTATTTGCATAAATTCTGAGGACAAGTTCTGATGAAAGTTCTGATGATTAAACTCTGAAGAAACCAGTCAGTATTTGTGTGAAGAATCACATAAATAGTCATTCACTTTTTGAGTACAGAAGCCATTATCTGATGACCATTAAATTCTGATAATAGTCAAGTTCTTATGCAAATCCTGATGAAAACTCTGATGCTTACGTGGCATTATTTATTTACTTGACTTATTTTTAGTTTTTACTGTAACGGTCATTTTTAATCAGAAAATGATTAAGTGAGATAAAAATAGTAATAATCATTTGGTTTATGGGTTGCGTGTTTGTTTTGAAAACAGCATGTGAGCAATAATTACTACACATTTCCCGTGCCCACTAACCACTATTTTGACTATTTACTGCGTGACATGTGTCAAATGTCTGTTTTACTTCCAAAAAGAGCCGTTGAGTGGACAGAGTATATATATTAGAGTTAAAAGATTTCACAATATTTTACCTACTCTTACTTTATCTATTATTTCTTTTACTCTCTCTCTCTCTCTCTCTCTCTCTCTCTCTCTCTCTCTCTCTCTCTCTCTCTCTCTCTCTCTCTCTCTCTCTCTTTTTCTATCTACTTTCTAACAAACTCTCTTATAGGCATTTATCAAACACTTTTCGTATACACAACTTTTCACTTAATTTCTTACAGGAATGGCACCTAAGGACATCATCTTTAATGGAGCCAATTTTGTGCCCAATAACTACATGGCTATTCTCAACAAGGATGATGCTCCATCAGATCTTCATTTTATTTAAGATTTTCTGGCTAACAGTGAGATTGGGTATGCTCTGACCCAACCATAATTACTCTCAGGAACACAAATACTGGAGTTTTGGAGAACTGGGGTATATGATGATGGTGGTGAAAATGGGTCCCCAAGTATTATTTTCATAACAGGGGAAGATGAGCATCTGGTCACTTTGTCTATTGTTCGACAATCTCTACATGTGCCAGAAAATTGTACTTTTAATGCTCAGATTGAAGAATCACTTCTACAGGGTATGATGGCTAATCTTGGCTATGAGAAAATTCTGTCAAAGATGGGACAGCTGAAGAGGCCATACATCAGAAGGGAGTGGAGCTACTTCTTTGAGTGCATCACCAGAGCTTTTGCCAACAAATGCTCCAACTTTGATGTTATTCCCATTCTGAGTCAGCAAATAGGGTATGCACTTCTAAATCAAACTCACTTTGATTATGCTACTGCTATTTTGGGTTTTATTGGGGATAGGATGAATGAGGACCCAAATACTGTTTACTTTGCTAGATTTTGTCAACTCATTTACACTTTTATTGTCCTGATAAGCCCCAAAACTTTAGTGAGACAATTCAACCTTTTAAACTTGCTAAAAGGGCCTTCACAGACTTGTTATCTACTAATAATAAGAAAGAGATACTAAGACCCCTTTAAATTCCTGACTCTGTAAAACAGTTCTTAGTAAACTCTGACCCTAACACATACACACCCAAATTTCCTAATGTAGCACCAACACAACCACCACCTACACAACCTACCAATACTCAACCAGCTCAATCCTCTCAATCTCAACCACAGCCTACCATCAGAACCTATTTCCAACTAGCACAATCTTCTCAACCACAACCATCAGCACCTACTACCAAACCAACCTTTGGTACTTCCCAAAAGGTGCCAGTTGTAAAATCTGACAAATCCTCTAGGCCTAAAAAGACTATCTCTATGCCTAAATCTCCACCAAGGAGAAGAAGAAGGAATTCTGAGGGATGAATCTGATGAGGATGATCAAGTCCAGGTTCCTGCATCATAACCTGTGACAAAAGAAGCTGAAGAGTCAACTCTTCAGAAAGAGAATGAAGCTGAAGGTTCTGGAATTAAAAAAAGGAAAAGATCTGCAAATTCTGATGCAAATCATGTTTCTCCTCCATCTGGTAGAAAAAGGAAGACTAGAGCAGGTGTGCATATGGCACAAATTCAATTTGAAGATGCTGAAGAAGCTGAGAAAGGGGATCAGGAATCTCTGATCTCATCAGAACCAATAGTGATTGAAGCTTTGCCACCTCCAACTCAAGGTGAAGTCACTGTTTAAGATACAGTGATCACACCTCCTGTCTCTCCAATCAAAGAAACTGTTACAGTTGAAGATTCAGGATTAAGTCCTGAAATTAACATTCATAGGCCGAACATTCCATCTGTCTTGTTTCTGGAAGCACCACAAGGACAAGTGACAACTCCACCTATTTCTCCACTAAATGCTGAAGTTCCTAGCACACTAATTCTGGATGTGGAAATAGATGAAGTTGTACCAGAATCACCTTCAGTGACACACACTTTAGTACTGTCAGAAGATGATGAGATTCTCTCAATGGAGACAGCGCTCTAGTAAATACTCCAGCTCAAATTCTTGGAAAGGAGGCACTGATTAAAAAGTTTGTTGAAGAAGATGCTCTTGTTCCATGGGAAGAAACTCACAGAGGAGTTGAGTGGACCAAGAAGTGGAATGAATCTGACTTCATTCCCAGCTCAAAAGTTTTGTCATATCATATTGCAAAAGCCGATGAGTTGTTGATAAATTCTGATTTCAAAGCTCAACTTAAAGCCACAGCTCTCAGTACTAAAAGTCTTCAAGGTCAACACTCCATTACTCATGCCAAGGTTGATAAACTACATGAAAATGTTGATAAGCTGGACCTGATGCTTAAGCTAGACAAGAACAGGTTTATCAGACCTATTCATGAAAAAGTAGAGGCTATTGAGAAAGTTCAAGAAAAGCAACATGCCCAACTGAATGAGGTCCTGCACAATCAAGCCTCTCAACAGACTCAACTGAATGAAATCCAATCTTCAGTGGAACTTCTTCTCTCTCTACTCCTACCAGATGATGCCAAAAAGGGGGAGAAGGTAGTTAAGTCCAAATGCTCTACTATTCAAACACTGAAGAAGAAGGATGATAAAGAAGATGACCAGGGAAACCCTAGCAAGGGTCAAGGTCAAGGAAAGCAAAGCAATAAAGTTTTTTCAAAGAAACTAATTTCTGATTCTAGAAAATCTTCTACACAGAAGAATACAAGTTCTGAAGCTGTGGATGCTCAAGTTCTGAAAGCAATTCTGATGATCAAAGTCTGATATCAAGTTCTGATATTCTCATTCAAGGAGGAAGTTAAGACTCTCAGAAGTTTTTACAAACTCTGAAGCTTAAGGGAAGGGAGACTATTGTCTTCTATAAAGATCCCAAGTTTCAGACACTTGATGAAGAGATTGCTAGAAGATTGTTTCTCAAGCATAATCCTGGAATGGATTTAGAGACTCTAAAGGAGGAAGAAGCTAGATTTGAAGCTGAGAAGACAAATCTTAAGTCTAAAGCTTCTAATGCAAAGAAACCTCCAAGGCCTAAGGCAAAAGGCATTGTGATCAAGGAAAGGTCAACTTCTGAGGCTTCAAAGCCCAAGACAAGTTCATAAGTTGAAATTGATCCCAAGGCAAAAGGGAAAGGAAATATTGATGAACCAACAAAGAAACAGGAGATGAAGATTACTCAAATCCCGATGAAACCTGTATGCAAAATGGTTCAGGTTTTTGATGATGCTGCTCCTGAAGAAGAAACTGTTGAAACTCTAAAAATAAAGAAGATAACAGAAGAATCTAAAACAACCTCTGACATAGCTCAAGTTCTTCAGAGTGAATACATTTCAGAATAGCAAGGTATAAATGAAACAACAAATCCTGATCAAGTCATCAAGACATCAACCTCTGACAGAGCTCAAGTTGATTTGGACAAGAAGAAAATTGCTGATAAGAGGAAACTCCTATGGAAAAATGTTCAACCATCAGATCCTAAGAAAAGTCAACTGCTATCTGATTTCATGACTATTGGATTAAAAGCCAGAGAAGTAAGAGACAGAGCTGGATTAGGTTCTGAAGAAGCCAAGATCAAAACAGGAGTTGAAGTAATTACCAGAGATCCATTTTTATTAACTGACAAACCACTTGAGGAAGTTACACAGAAACACCTTGACAAGGTTATGTTAGTCCCTAACAATGCAACAAGAATTACAGAAGGGGGGGTTAAATGGAATTCTTGAAACTTTTTCTGAATTACAAAATGTTATATCTTAATAATATATATAGGTGTTTGATTTGCTAAGTGCGGAATACGAGTTAGTTAAATTAAAACACAAAGTAATAAAAATACGTCTTTAAAACTTTCTAGTGGATTTGAATGTATCCACCAGATATATATATATATATATATATCAAGAGAACCCTGTGAAGCTTGAATAGCTCACATCTGCTTACAAATAAGAACAACTAAACTTACAGAGAAATGCTAAGGATACAACTTACAATTGTTTCTCTGAGAAAATATATTGCTTAGTCTTTTTTTTGTTTATCTATTTGCTACCCTTGGTTTATATATCACCAAGATTACACAGTAATAAGACAAGATAATAAAACAAAACCTATCAAGTCTAATACTATGCTGCTTCATTACTCTATTCCAGATGGCAATGCTTCTTTGTTCTCAAAAACCCAGTTGAATAGGCTTCCACATTCCTTTTGCATACACTCGACGTATGTGACTGTGTTGTCACTGTCAACTGATATTTGAATTGATTATCCGTCGGGTACATGATCATCCGTCGGGTTGCCTTGTTGATCATCCGTCGGGTAGCTTTGTTGATCATTCGTCGGGTAGCTATTTGGCACTTGACTTCATTTCATTTATGCAGAATTACAAGACATCATCTATGTACAATTAATCAACCTATTCTGCATATCTAATTAAAGTCAACATGACTTATATGCTACTACAGAATCTAAACAAAGGTGTTTGCAGAAATGTGCTACATGACTTATTATTACATAAGCTACTCACTCGATGGATGTCAAATCATCATCCGTCGGGACTATGTTTGCTTATCCGTCGAGTGCTACATAATTCACTAAGTTGAATCTACTAAGGTATTTTGTTAATGAAATCATCAAGTCCACAACATATTCACAACAATCTCCCCCAATTTATGTCTACTAGAATTGTAGCTATAAATTAAGAGAAACTTGATGATAACAAAACACCCTAAAAATACAAATTTAAATGGAAGTAGATAAAACTATGAAGTGCTTCAATTAACAGAATGTACAAAGATTTGCTCACAGTCTTTTTCAAGGTGCTCATCTAGCCTGAGCAGATTAATCTATTTCCTTAAAGATCTGGATCTCATTCCAAGCTTTCTGTTATTTTCTTCTATCTAATTTTGGAGCTGTCTGTAGAATTCCAGTTCATTAGATTCTGAGAGATTTAGCATTCCTTGCATTTCCAAGAGAGTCTCATTACTAGATATGCTCAATTGGTCTTCTAATCTGAAGAATATTCTAACTCCTTTATTATCAATGAATTCCATCAGCCAGTAGGGCCTTAGATGCACTTTACTCCCTGTGTAAAAAATAGTTAGAGTCTTTGGGAGTGCATTTTTAGCTGTAATACTCCTTAGTTCTTAAATCTTCTTTAGAACAAGTCTTCTAGCTGTCACATTGAATCCAAAGTTCTTCTTGAAGGATGAATAAACCTTTATCAGTACAGATTGGCTTTCTTGAAGGGCCCTATGAAGTGACCATTGTATCTCTTTTCCTCCCTTGTACTTGAATACTAGCCTTTCAGGTAGATTCCTGTAAGCATCAATCCCTCTAACTTCTTTCAGTTCATCTAGATAGAGGTTTAAATCTGAGAATTCCTTGATATCACAGATGTACATAATGTCTCCCTTGTTGACTTTGGTTAGGGATTTGGATCTGAGAGTTGAGGGCTTCACTGACTTGACTGCTCTTTTCTTTGTCTTCTTTGGCTTCATAAATTGAGGTAGATTGAGTTCAGGAATTGGTAGACTATCCCAGTCTATTGGCTCATCCTTTGGAATGATAGGTTCACCATGAAAATTCTTGGATGGATCTATCTTGAATTCTCCATGTGTCACAGAGGGCATGGATGTTTGAGTTGTTGCAGATGTAGACTTTCTGGGAAACTGGTCTTCCAAATCCTTTTCATCAAAGTTCACTTTCCTCTTTGCATGAAGTTTGTATCTAAACTTTTTTCTCTGCTGTGATTCTTATTGCATTTTCATCTCCTTAGATTCAGTGGTTTCAGATGATTGTTCAGGAATTTGTTGTGTAGGTTTCACAGCTTGCAGCTTGGCCAAGATAGCAGATTGCTCCTTCTTTTGTTTGACCTTTTTAGCATCTAGAGCATCTTGCTTCTTTTCTTGCTTCAATCTTGCCTTTTCTTCTCTCTTTGCTTCAGCAAATTAAGGGTGTCCAACCACCACACAAATTTCCTTACCATTCCTGAAAACCTTAATAATTCTTCTTTTCAATGCTGAATCAGCTGGATCCTTTAGAATGCAATATATCTTGACAGCAGTTTCTTCTCGTCAGGCTTTGGTGTCTCATACACTGTGTCCAAAGGATTCTTTAGAGAAGATTTGGGATAGTTCACCTTTGGCTTCAAAATTAGGTCAGCCTTTGGAGATTTGATGCAGGATGGATGTCCTCTTTCCAGATTATTTATGCTCATATCATTCACAGAGATTTTCCTGACTTGAGAGTGATGAATGGCTGATTTTTCTGGTTTCTTTGCTAGCCCAAACTTCTTTTGTATATCCTCATCAATTTTCTCCCAGTTTATTGGACTCAACTGCTTCTTTTCAGTTGCTCTCAATATGGCTGCTGCTTCATTTATCAGATCAATGCTGTCTTTAGTTGGTGGCTTAGTAAAAGCAATTGTGGGCACAATTACTTTGCTAACTTGAATGTTAAGCTGCTTCTCCCCCTCACTTGAGCCTTTCTCCCCCTTTTTGTTATCATCAAGTTGTGTAGGAGGGAGTTGAGCAGCCACCAACTGTTGAAGAAGTGCAGTATGAGCTTCTTGATTGGTGAGTATCTTGGCCATTGACTTCTCTACAGCAGACAGTCTTGAGTCCATGGCCTCAACTTTCCTATTGAGATCATCCTCCTTTCTTAGCTTTTGAGCAACTTCAGTCATGATGGTTGCAGGGAGTCTAGCATCCATCCTTTCTATAACATCTTGCCTGACTTCTAAAATTTCTTGCTTGATAGTATCCACACTCTGACTGTGTTGGAGGGCTTGAATTTTATGCAGCTGGAGTGCTTCAAGATGTGATGTCATTGGCTTCTTTGTGCTGGCATTAGTAGATGCCTGAATGGCTGCTTGGGTGTCATGAATTAGCTTGAATAGTATTGATTGGAGATGTGAGTAGGAGCATTCTTTTATAAGCATCCAGGCAGGAACAACTGTATCTCCCCCTATGTCCATGTTGTCTTCCTCATCATCCCCATCAGCATCCCCAAAAGTGAAAGGAATATGTCCTAAGTCCAATCATGTATTAGGATTTAGGAATAACTTCATGTGTAATCTGTTTTGATTTCATTGATATTAATAAAAGACTTGTTTTGTTTTTATTATGGGCTCTATCTATTTAAGTGTTTAAATAAGATATACCATAGTTTAGAGTAAAGCTTTTATGGATTATGATGAGATCATAATAGTGAGACCTAAAAGATGATAACTCTAAACTTAAATAGTTCCTGATCATAGGATTACTAACTAGTAATTAATAATCCACAAAGATCGGTACATACTATGCTTGCTTCATTATGAAGGATATCTGTTCTCATAGACATTTGTGTGGTGACACTATAGCTAGTATGTAGGTGCTTATTATAGAATAAGTTCACTGAACATGACTAGCATAGCTGAACAACTGATGGAGTTCACTCACGTGTCAGCAGTTGTTCACATAGTGATAGTTGTACAAGTATCCTTAGACTTGAGGTCATCATAGTCATCTTGTGTACACTGAACTATGCTTTGGTTTAGTTCTTAGTCTCCAGGGACAATTATTAGGGCTCTACTGGGTATAGGAATTTATACACGAAGATAGTGTATGATCAATAAAGGATCTACCCCTTCCAGTGAAGGAAGCGAATGTTCAAGGCTGATCCACTTATGCTAGTTCAGGAATCTCTGGCCAGAGTAAATGAAATTAGAAAGGAGTTTCTAATTTGCATAGAACTACGCATAGTAAATGGTAAGCAAGTGATTGAATTAGATAGGCTTGACACGAGATCCATGCCATATATTTAATCGGGACATTGTAGGGTAGAAGGAGTTTATTGTATGGTAACTATTCACTGAATAGGTTCTTGGTATTCTAAGCAGTGAATTCATATTATCCGGATAGTCGCGATATGCTGAGAAGTATCCCTCACGATGTAGAATAAATGTGATTAATTAATTAATCATATTTAATAAATTAGAGAATTTATATAAATAATGATAAAATAGTTTTATTATTATTTATTTCTACTACCGGCTTAATATTGAACCTACAGGGTCACACCATAAAAAGAGAATGATTTAATGGTGGAGGAATTAATTAATAATGGCTGATAATTATTTATTTATGAAATAAATAATTAATTGGCAAATTTAATCATTGATTAAATGAGATTTAATTGATTATAAATTAATTAAGAAAAGTTTTTAATATTATTAATTAAGGATTTAATTTTTGGAAATTAAAGCAAGAGGGAGAATTATTTTTAAAGTGTTTAGAAAAAGGATTAATAATTAAAAGGTGTTTTAATTATTAATGAGAATAATAAATGGGATAATAATAATAATATTTATGGGAAAATTTCAGCTGAAAATTTTGCCTATAAATACACTATTATAAACCCTATTTTTATTCTAACCCGAGTACCCAAAAACCCAAAAAGTTTGGAAAATCCAATTCTCTCCACCTCCTTCCTCCTCCTTAACATCGTTTTCTTGGTGGATACCGGTGGAGTGCTTCACACTTGAGGAGCAACTGCTAAGGATCTCTGATCGTTGTCTCCAAATTATTTTAAAGGTTAGATTCGATCCCTACGTTTTTACCACGATTTATATGCTTTTACTTGGATTTTATATGTGTAAAAGTGTTTTACCTTGCCTCCGCTGTGATTAAAATCCTACAATGGTATCAGAGGTTAGGTTGTATGCATATAGATCTGTGGTAAAAATTTCAGAATTTTATATGCTTGTATGAATTAATTATGATTTTTACAAGTTATATCATGGATTAATTTTGTCTGATGAGAAATCGTTTCTCAGAATAATTTTGAATGTTGATCTGGGTTCTACAAGTGTTGTAGATCGTCTGGGTATTTTTTTTCATAATTCTATGATGTATAAATTTTTTATTATGAATTTTTGAAGTTCTTGTAATTAAAATTCGTAATTAAATAAGTAAATATATGTATATATAGTATATATATATATGTTTGTATTGCTTGTCTGCATAATCTGTGATGTTGCACGGAGAAAGACACAGAAAAGGACGGCTGTCAGGCGCTGTCAGGCGCGGAGTTCGAGGCAACGGTGGCTGCTGCAAAAGAAAAAAAAAGGGTGTCACGCATTTCGGGAATGCGTTACACACCTGTGGCGCATTCACAGAATGCGTTACACCTTTTAATTGGTTAAAAGGGTTGTAACGCATCACCGAAATGCGTTACAGGGCTTGTAACGCGTTTGTAACACCCCCAAATCCGGGGTCGGGGATCCGGGTTGTCACGAGTTCCATTTCCCTTAATATCACCCAATCTTAATACACAATCAACTACTCTGTACTGTGACCCCACAATAAACACACACACCACAAGTTATAGTCTCAGAGATGAATATCCAAAAATAATCACAAGTCGTTTTATTCCACAATTATATGTCAATATACCTTAAAAAGGTTTCTGAATAAATTTACATTTTTTTGCCATTATTACAATTCATAAATATACATAAATCTGGTACATCAAAAGTTGAAAGCCTAGCCTATTGGTAGCTCCTACCTCAGCTATAGCGACATCAACGCCTATAGGAAACTGCGGAACGTTTCCTATCCGCTCGCGAATCGGGAGCTTGGTCCTGTTCATCTTGTCTATCTGATGTTGTGTGATGAAAGAAGAAAGCAAGGGTGAGCAGCAAGCCCACCAAAGTAATATATATATATAATGATTATCAATATATGAGTCTTCTCATAGTACTCATGAAAGTCTTGGTCAAAAGAAATGAACCAAGTTTGATATCTTAATGCGATGAAGTCGCAAAATATTCAGTATATATACATATATACTTTTCAAAATCTTGGAAGTCCTCTTCCATGTATAATATACACAAAGTTCCAGTTTATAACTGTATAAAAAATATCGTTGCAAGGTGATCTCATATATCTAACCTTGTCTCAACGTTTTTATGAAAATCTTTGTCATTCATAAGACAATTATTAATTAGATATAAGTTTAAAAGATGAAGTTACAAGATACCCCAATATACTTATATCTTTCCCAAATACTACTTGAACTACCACCGTTCAAGTTATAATCAGTTTCAAAAGTTCATCACATAGATGAGACTACAAGACAAGATTTGAATAGATTCAATCTTTGAATATCATTATAAATAATGAAGTTACGAGATACTTCATTAAGTCCCGACATATATATACACCTATATATATATACATTTCCTGAAAACCTCTGTCATGTAAAGTATGAACAGAATTGCAATATCCAATAAATTTGGAAAGGAAAGAATTTTGGCATAAACCTGATATCTTGCTGATCAGGAAAAGATACCAATAAGTAACCTTTTCTATTAGTAGATGGACGAATTCCCCACTGGTCATCACCCTGGTCGTAATAGGACCTTATGCTGGACTGCCACTCAGCCACTTATGCATTTGATGGACTCCCACTGAGCCACTTACACTATCATGGACGCCCACTGAGCCCATGTTGCTTATGCCGACTCGATAGATGGACTTACTTCCCGAGTGTTGGGTAAGTAATCAATTCATTTACCGAAACTGCAACCTTGTTGCGAATATAAAATACACCATAGAGCCGGATCCCTTAGATTTTTGAGCGAGTATTCAAGTCCCCTTAAAACGGAAGATCTTGAATTTGAAAACAAGTTTTGGGATCCGCTCTACCCTTTTTAAATTCATTTTGAAGACTCGAAAATATTTTTAAGAATGTTTGGAGTAATGCTGATTTATGAAATAAATCAGTCCCAATATGAAAGAAATATCTGAATATTATTATTTAAATAATATTCCCATAAAGAATAATGGAGGTAGAAGTTGGAAAACTTATACTCGAATGAATAGCAAATAATCAAAGATATACTTATAAGAAAGTAATATCTTTATTTGAATAATCAAAAATAAGTTTGATTATCGACACCTTATTCATTAATACAATAAATAATATTATTAAGTAATAAGCGGAGTCATAATACCTCGAATGAATACTATAAATAATATTCATAAAATAAAGGAGTCATACATCCTCAAATGAATATCCAAGTAATATTCAATAATAATATAAACTGAGTCATAAGCCCTCGTATGAATATTCAAATAATATTCAAATAATAAAATAAACTGAGTCATAAGCCCTCGAATGAATACTCAAATTAATATTCAATTAAGTAAAATAAAGGTATCGAATAAACCTTATTCGATCAATAGTTTTAAAAACTATATCCATATATATATATATAAATATATATATATATATATATATATATATATATATATATATATATATAATATACTCGGGAACATCGACTCCCGGTTTAGAAATATGTTCACCTTTTATCCCCTATACTAAGGGTATACGCAACTACTTGCTTATTTCTAGCATAGGTATTATGCAACTATAAGCATTGAAATCAACAGATAGATAACCAGATTACGAAACAGACATGCATATATACCATATCAGCATGCTCCAATATATCGCAAAATTTGCTAATAACAATCATGCACTATCACAAGATAATGCATATACACATATACATCACCACAACAGTATAACGGGTAGAAAACTTGCCTGAGCGACTGGGGGTTACGAATGGCTCGGGACGAGTCTGGTAACCTATAAACAACAAGTAAGTTGGAATTAAACCAAAGTCACTTGTAAATCTATACTTTAACTAACTTAGACTCTAACGCTTGTTTTGCGCTTACTGATTCTCTTAAGTCACTCGAGTACCCTCGGCTCCACCATTTTAAATAAATTAACCATTACGAGTTTTAAAGCGATTCCTACGCAAGTGTCTTACCAACTGCCTAACACTCTTACCATAATTGTTTCATACATTAATTAACCCTTTTTGTTCTTTAACCTATGTTTCAAAGTAAGGCGAGGGGAAAAGTTTCGTTCGCGAAACGCCGTTACTTGAAACGGTCGTTTCTCCTAAACCGTGCATCGGAATCGAACGAACTACATATCAAAACGAAGCTCGTAACACGAGCTATCTAGAAATGGCAATGGTCATAATCTAGCAGGGGGTTCTCGGGTCCTAATGTTATGTACAAAAACAGTCTAAAGAAAATCGGACGTTACGACGGCTATGTTTACGCGATTTCCCAAATTTAAACCAATTCAAAACAACCACAATTCAACCACAAATCATTCGTACAACCAACATCCATCCATACCATACTACAACAGCCCCAACAATTCAATATTTCCAATTCATACTTATTTCTCAATTATGAACTAAGAGTTTACTTAAGTTCATTAACTAATAACCAAGATTTCCAACTCCAAAAATATCAAAAAATCAACCAATCTCTAAACACACAATAATCATGCTTCTCACCAACTAAACTACTCATAACAAGCTATAAACATGATTACACACCCATTACACTAACCCATCATCTAAACATTAGGAAATCTAAACAACAAAACTTAAAACTAAGACCATGAAGAGTTATACCTTTCTTGAAGCTTTTAATCCATGAAAGGTCCTTGGAATGCCCATGGAAGCCTTAATATAACCTCCTACAAGCTTGTTCTTTCAAAGAAATCAAGAACACAAAAATTAATTTCAAGAAAGTACTATTCACCATCTTCTTGAATGATTTATAGGAAATGCTAGGAAAGGATTTTGAAGCTAAGATTTCTAGGAAGTATGTAACTTAACTAGGAGAAGCTAGGATAATTACCTTGTAAAATAGCAAGTGGAGGAGCTTGGACTTCCCAATTCTTAAGAAAGAAGCCGAGAGCTTCATGAAGAAATGGAGGGTTTGGTGTTTTGTGATTTGTTTTGCTTGGTTGCTAGGTTTTTTTTTGTTTTGTTTTAGGTCAATTACCCATTTACCCTTGATTTTGTGTGGTTAATATTCCACCACATTTCCTTCCCTCTTATGTCATGCTTGCATCACTTTGTGATGTCATTACCCCTCCTTTGTCCTCTTTCTATTGGTTGGATGACACCATCCTCTCTAATCCCTTTGATTAACTTCCTAATTGCTTGCCTAATGACCGCTGATCTGTTATACGGTTCGCTTAACTTTCGTTTTCGTTTATCGTTTGAGGGATCATACCCGGGATCTTATTACTTAGGTTCCTTTAACCTTTCTGAATATATTGTATTCCTTTTATGATCCTCTCTTATAATCCTTTAATTTAAATCCTTTTTATCCTGTTACCTTATACTCAATTCTTTCCGTATCTAGTGGATTTCCGGGAAAATCAAAGTGTTCGGAAATTGGATTCTGACGATCTTTACATACACTTATATACCACATAGAGTACTAATAATATCCCAGAAGATCAATAACAGAACCCCTACATAGTGTGGCATGAAAAGTTTTCTCATTCAGCATAATCTGCAAAATCACTATTCATAAGGGTTTCAAAAATTTCCAAAAAATGGGGTTATTACAGCGTTCCTGTAATGCGTTACAGCCCGACTGTTTACATTAAAATTGATTTTCTGGGAGTTTCGTAACTCCGTTTTAGGCGTGCAATATACCGATGGATTCATTTTTCTGAGACGGATCTAATGGAGTGATCAATGTTAGTTTATATAAAAGTTTTGAACTGTTTATATTTCCAGAAGTGTTTTAAAGCTGTTTTTAACTGTTTTAACTGCTTTTAAATGCTTCATGTGATACATAGAGATGTATAATGCTTAGACAAATGTGCTAGATGATATAACATGCCTACCTTGATGTTTATTCATGTTTATATATATGATATATGCTTAGTTTATCATGCGATGATAGATTTAGGTGAACTTAAATGAACATAAGGCGTTTGTTAGACAACCTAGTATAGTGAAATTGTTTCATAACCTTAATAATAATATTATGAATACAATCATGAGATTCTTGTGTTTATGAAACACGTAATTGAATATGAATTTTCGATATGAGAGAAAGGATGATTCTGTCAACAACAGATTTCTATCTGTAAGAAAGGGTTATTAAGTGACGCCTCTTGACAATGCTCCACCCGATGTGGGAATCATCTGATTATTGATTATTGATTTGAAATATTTAATTTAAAAGGAAGAATTTCTTTATAATATGATTATGATTGTAACGTAATATAATCCCTCTAAAATTAAACAATATCAAGTAGTAATTGGCCAATGATACAACGGGCTTGTGTCGGTCATAGCCTTCCAACATGATAGAAAGTAGTTCTTATTTTTGAATCATTGTCGGTTCGTGCTACAGCCGAGGGCTTTGATTTCGAAATAAGAAATACTTGTCTATTACATAGAGATGTGTACATTGAATAAGAATCTAAAGGTCGGTACGTGCTACAGCCGTGGGCCTTTGGGGACTGATTCAACTGTACGGAATGTTGGGTTAGACTTGACTTAGAATATTGAGTTTATCGTGCCACAGTTGAGACTCAATTATTCAAGAGGCTAAAGTTTGATTAGGGAATAACATAAGATGTAATTGACAAGAGTTGTCTGCCTATTAAACATTACATGGCGGTTCGTGCTACAGCCGGGGTTGTGTAATGGAATGTAGGATCCCTATTCCCACTAGCATTATGAATGCTTAATTTTTCACGTAGGGGGTTGAATAAATTAGATAAACTAGTGGGAGCCACTTATGGATAAAGACCCGATTCATATAGTATTTTAAAATGAAATTGAATATTTGCTAAGTGTTGTTATGTGTTTATAATTTACAGATTTACAATATACATTATGTCTTCTGCACTATCACTCAGGAGCATACTGGATGCTCACAAATTGACTGGTCCTAATTATGCTGACTGGCTTCGAAACTTGAGAATTGTTCTCAGGATTGAGAAGCTGGAATACGTGATTGACTCACCTAAGCCTACTGAACCTGCTAGTGATGCACATAATGATGAACATGTTGTGTATCGTAAGTGGATAGATGATGCAAATGTTGCTCAATGCATCATGCTAGCTTCCATGAACATTGAGCTACAGAAGCAACATGAGCATATGGATGCTCACACTATCCTCATGCATCTACAAGAGTTGTATGATGTGGTGGGGAGGACAACTCGATATGAGATATCGAAGGAGCTGTTCGGTTGTAGGATGTCTGAGGGATCATCTGTGAATGACCATGTACTTAAGATGATCAATTTGATTGAACGTATTGGACAACTTGGTTTTGCCATGGATGGGGAGCTGAGCCAAGACTTGGTCTTGCAATCGCTTCCGAGTTCGTTCTCGCAGTTTGTTGTGAACTTTCACATGAATAAGTTGGATGTCAGCCTGCCTGAACTCCACAACATGTTGAAGACTGCGGAATCGAATTTTCCCCCTAAGAAGAGTTATGTTCTTCTAATTGGTGAAGGTTCCAATCCTAAGAAAAGGAAGAGGAACTCTTCCAAGAAGAAGAAAGTATGTGAAGAAAAGCCGGTTCCACCAAAAGCTAAAGACCCCAAGAGCAAAGTTGTTTGCTTTCACTGTAACAAGGTGGGGCACTGGAAGAGGAACTGCAAGGTTTACCTTGCAGAATTGAAGAAGAAGAAGGGTAGTGAGACTACCGCTTCTGATTCAGGTATGTTCATGATAGAAGTGAATATGTCATTAAATCAAATTTCTACTTGGGTATTAGATACCGCCTGTGGTTCTCAAATCTGCAATTTGTTGCAGGTACCAAGGAGAAGTAGGACTCTTGAGGAAGAGGAGGTGATTCTACTGATGGGAAATGGAGCAAGAGTTGTTGCTGAAGATGTAGAATCATTTCATTTACATATGCCTATGGGCAAGACTATTGTTTTAAATAATTGTTATTTTGTTCCCTCGATTGTGAGGAATATTATTCCCATGTTAGACTTGGCTGGATTTTCATTTATTATTGAGAATAATGAATGTTCTATTCTTAGAAATAATATTCTTTACGGACGTGGTGCTTTAAATAATGGTCTGTATATATGTGACATAATTTACTTCAGATTGAACAAACTAATAAAAGAAAAGGGATGATGAAAATCTCACTTTATAGTGGCACTGCAGTCTCCATTTAGTAGACATGGAGAGAGGACTGCAAATTTGCTAGGAATGGTACACACAGATGTATGTGGACCAATGTCTAAGCAAGCCATGGGTGGATTTTCATACTTCATTACTTTCATAGATGATAGATCTGGATTCAGATATGTGTTTGATGAAACACAAGTCTGAAGCCTTTGAAAAGTTCAAAGAGTATAAGTATGAAGTAGAGAAACAAACCAAACAGAGTATTATAATTCTTCGATTAGATCGAGGTGGTGAATACTTTAATGGAGTGTTTTTAGATTATCTCAAAGTAAATGGTATAGTCTCCCAGTGGACTCCTCCAGATTGGTATCTGAAAGGAGAAATCGAACTTTGTTAGACATAGTTCGGTCCATGATGAGCTATGCAAATCTTCCAGTATTTCTATGGGGTTATGCATTGGAAACCTCAGCATATTTACTGAATAAGGTGCCTTCCAAATCTGTTCCTCAAACTCCGTATGAGATATGGAAAGAAAGGAAACCGAGTCTTAAACACGTTAAGATTTGGGGATGTCCAGCTTATGTCAAGTAAGTTGACCCAGATAAGCTGGAATATCGATCCGTAAAATGTAGTTTTGTGGGATATCCTAAAGAGAATTTAGGGTATTACTTTTACACCGATCATCGGGTGTTTGTCTACAGACATGCTACCTTCTTGGAAGAGGAGTTTATCCTTGAAGGAAACAGTGGGAGCAAAATTGAACTTGATGAAGTTCAAGAAGCACAAACTACTACGGATCAAGTGGAAACACCTGTTCTGACTGAACAACCTTTTGTGGAACAACCCATTCATAGATCAGGGAGAGTGTCTCGCCAACCTGAGAGGTAATATGGCCTTGTCATTGAGAATGACAATGAGTTGTCGATCACTGATGATGACGACCCTGTGACCTATAATGAGGCTATGAGTAGTGTTGACTCAGAGAAATGGCATAGTGCCATGAAATCCGAAAAGGAATCTATGTATACGGTATACGAAAGAATGATTAGAGCAGATGGCCAGGTGGAGACCTATAAGGCCAGGCTTGTGGCAAAAGGATTCAAACAAAGGCAATGGATTGACTTTGATGAAACCTTTTACCTGTAGCCCTGTTAAAATCAGTTCAGATTTTGCTTGCGATTGCTGCTTA
Organism: Apium graveolens; assembly: GCF_009905375.1. Lineage (NCBI taxonomy): Eukaryota > Viridiplantae > Streptophyta > Magnoliopsida > Apiales > Apiaceae > Apium > Apium graveolens. Next base: position 222,096,649 of record NC_133651.1, on the reverse strand, counting down.
CTATGACTATGAGATCTGGCATATAGCCAGATGGTTTTCTTTCCAAGGGAAATGAAAACCTAGTGTGTAAGATACTGTGAACCATATGTGGTTTAAAGCAAGCTTCTCGTAGATGGAACATCCGTTTTGATGAGACAATCAAAGAGTTTGATTTTATAAAAAAAACGTAGATGAACCATGCGTCTACAAAAGGGTTAGTGGGAGCGCGATAATATTTCTTGTGTTGTATTGAAATAGAGTTGACACACATAACAACATAGCAGACCCACTCACAAAGCTACTTTCTGAAAGTCACTTTGATCGTCATAAAGACTAGATGGGTATTAGATACCAGAGTGATTGGCTTTAGTACAAGTGGGAGATTGAAAGGAATATGTCCTAAGTCCAATCATGTATTAGGATTTAGCAAATAACTTTCTGTGTAATCTGTTTTGATTTCATTGATATTAATAAAAGACTTGTTTTGTTTTTATTACGGGCTCTATCTATTTAAGTGTTTAAATAAGATATACCATAGTTTAGAGTAAAGCTTTTATGGATTATGATGAGATCATAATAGTGAGACCTAAAAGATGATAACTCTAAACTTAAATAGTTCCTGATCATAGGATTACTAACTGGTAATTAATAATCCGCAAAGATCGGTACATACTATGCTTGCTTCATTATGAAGGATGTCTGTTCTCATAGACATTTGTGTGGTGACACTATAGCTAGTATGTAGGTGCTTATTATAGAATAAGTTCACTGAACATGACTCGCACAGCTGAACAACTGATGGAGTTCACTCACGTGTCAGCAGTTGTTCATATAGTGATAGTTGTACAAGTATCCTTAGACTTGAGGTCATCATAGTCATCTTGTGTACACTGAACTATGCTTTGGTTTAGTTCTTAGTCTCCAGGGACAATTATTAGGGCTCTACTGGGTATAGGAATTTGTACACGAAGATAGTGTATGATCACTAAAGGATCTACCCCTTCCAGTGAAGGAAGCGAATGTTCAAGGCTGATCCACTTATGCTAGTTCAGGAATCTCTGGCCAGAGTAAATGAAATTAGAAAGGAGTTTCTAATTTGCATAGAACTACGCATAGTAAATGGTAAACAAGTGATTGAATTAGATAGGCTTGACATAAGATCCATGCCTTGTATTTAATCGGGACATTGTAGGGTAGAAGGAGTTTATTGTACGGTAACTATTCACTGAATAGGTTCTTGGTATTCTAAGCAGTGAATTCATATTATCCGGATAGTCGCGATATGCTGAGAAGTATCCCTCACGATGTAGAATAAATGTGATTAATTAATTAATCATATTTAATAAATTAGAGAATTGATATAAATAATGATAAAATAGTTTTATTATTATTTATTTCTACTACCGGCTTAATATTGAACCTACAGGGTCACACCACTAAGTCTCTCCACCTCCTTCCTCCTCCTTAACATCGTTTTCTTGGTGGATACCGGTGGAGTGCTTCACACTTGAGGAGCAACTGCTAAGGATCTCTGATCGTTGTCTCCGAATTATTTTAAAGGTTAGATTCGATCCCTACATTTTTACCACGATTTATATGCTTTTATTTGGATTTTATATGTGTAAAAGTGTTTTACCTTGCCCCTGCTGCGATTAAAATCCAACAAAAAGGAGCTTCATCCAGTTCAAAATCACTACCAATGTTGGAAGACATAGCAGTGATTGCATCCCTCGCTCTTTGTAAAGATTGTGTAGTATGCACCAAGTTCAGCAATCTTTCAGCCTCCTCATTGCCCTGTACAACTAGAGTTTGGTAAGCTGTCACAGGGTGAGTAAATGTCTCAGCATCCAGGGAAATGAAATCTATAATAGCTTGATATTCTTGCTGAAATAGCCTTTCCCTTTCTGCATCATTGATATTTATTGACTCACTTGCAATGTTTTCCATACTTATCACTCCTCTACCTGCATTTCTCTCTTGATCTCTCTTTTGTTGCATCAAGGTCTCACCTTGGCTCCCCACCCTCACACCCTCACCTTCACCATCTAAGGTGGGACTCCTCACACTCACTTTTGCCAATCCTGAAGAAATGGAATGCATTTGTTCACTCTTTTCCTCTCCTTTTTCCTGGGAGCAACCCAGACTCTCACTCATTTCACTCCCTTCCCTCAATCCTAGGAGTGATTGCACTACCACTAAGTCTTCTGCACTTGTGATAATTGATGAAATTTGAAGCTATGCAGAGACACTCGACAGATAAGGGATATCCGTCGGGTTAGCAGTTTGACTATCCGACGGATAACTGCTGTTAAGCTTATCTGTCGGGATACAATCACTACTCGATGGATGAACAATATCCATAGAGTGAGTAGAAATGAATGAGTTTGGAGTGGAAACTATTGTGGACTCTGTGCAAATTGATGAGAATTTTGGCACAGATGTCTCAATAGTTTCAGAAAGAAATGGCAAGTGAGCCAACAAATCATCTAGAAGATGATGCTCACTTATTTGTATTTTTGGCTTCTCCAAGAGAGTTAAAGATGGAGACTTTGGAAGTAATGTGTTTATCATGTCAATATCCAAAGAGTGTGTGGGAGAATTTGGTGTTTCAGGGGCTTCAATTGTTAGTGATTTTGGCTGTGACTCCACATTTATTGGAGCCACATCAACCTGACTTTGAGAAGGTGCAGTGACTGTATTTTTAGCACCAGTTTGCACAGTGTGTGAACCCTGTGCATCCCCAAGGGTCTTTGATTTCTTCTTTCTAGTGTAAGTTTGGGGTGAGCTTGTGTCCCTTACCCTTTTGGCCTGTGCTCTTGGCTGAGAGTTTTGTTCAATAGTCACATCCTCTTGGGAGGATGCAACTAGTAATGAGCTTATATCCTTATTAAGCACTGCAGTTTATTGGGAAACTACAGTGTGGCTAGGCTGGGAACTCACCTCTCCAACCTTATCCTTAGGGTTTCTTTGATGTTCACCCTTTCCCTCACCTTTCTTACCCACCTTCACACTCCCCTCCTTTGGTTTGTTGGATTTTACAACTGGCATCTTTTGACAGACACCAGAGGGGGCTTTCTTTGTCTTTGTTTTTGAAATTTTGGGTTTGGCAGCTTGGGTAGGCAACTGTTGGGTCAATGACACAGTTTCCATAGCTACACTAGAATGCAAAGAAGTTTGTGAGGCTAGAAGAGTAGAGATAGTTGAAATTACCTCACTTACCTGAGGTGCCTCCATAACTTGAAAATAGAAGAGTGGCACCTCTTTGTGATGCTATGCCCTGTTCAAATCTGCAATGATTCTCCTTTCTTGAACCCAACAATCTAATTTATTGGTTGGGTTCTCAAGCACAATATCCTCAGAGAGGTGGTTAGCAAGCATCATTAAAAATCTAGCATTGTAAACATTTTACCCCTCTTATTTAGCTCCCCTAACTTAAATCCCAACTCAAATATGACAAGATCACTAAAGTTGAAAAATTTATCAGTTACTAGCATGTAAAGCATGTTAAGCATAGAGATATTGACTGAATCAAAATTACTGATTTTACCAGATAATACCTTAGTAACTACATCACATAGATAACTCCATTCCTTCCTAAGACCCAACCTCCTAATTTCACTTAATTTGGAAGTAGAGATTGCATAGCCCATGGAGTTAAGCATATTAACAATGTCAATGTCTATGTGTGGTGAAGTTACAATATTATCAGGAAATTTGAAACATGCTTTAACAATATCACTATTAACGCAGAATTCCTTACCTTTAATAGTAAATGTGATAGTCTTATCAGTTGAATTGTATGTTGCAATCATCCACATCTCTTCAACAACTTCACAGTAGATGGTAGGTGATTCCAACATGGCATAGTTGAGTTTGCAGTTCTTCACAAAATCCATCATTTTGTGGTAGTCACCAGACTGTTGAATCCCCTTGTTCACAAGAGCAGTGAAGTTGTTCTTCTCATAGATGAGTCCAGTTTGAGACATGATCTTGACGACTGGTGCCATTGTTAGAGAGTAAAAATTTACAGAGAAAGAGTAAGTGCTTTTGAGAAAGAGAGAAGTGTTAGTGTTTGTGCCCTAGAGACAACACTATGATGTTTTAGTTTAAGACATTAGGATTATTAATGTTTATGTTCTATCGATTATTCTATTTATAATTTATTAATTCTTAATTTACTGCGATATAAATATTAGATTAATAAATGTCCTTGGAATATTATATGTAATTCTATATCTCTAAGTACGTGACTTAGAAATGAGATTATGAGAATAGTATCAATATTTCTAAAGGTCCCTAGTCGAGTATTATTATTAAGGGACAATAATAATGCATTAAGACTGGTGTGTTTGTTGACTGATGATCACATCTCATTGATCATAGATATAGTGATACTAAAGTCAAAAACACAGGTAGATGTATATGTACATGGTGCTGGACAGACCCAATGTGAGATTCTACATGTCTGTTGTGTCATAAGTAATTCTCACAGTGATAATGATGTAATGGTCCTTAGACCTGAAGTCATTATATTTCTATACGAGAATTAATATACATTGATTCCATTAAAAGTTATCCTTGACCGGGTAATGATAAAAGTGGACATTGGGTATATTATGAATCGTATGAGAAATATGAATGATCTAGATGAGATTTAACCCTCCTATTTTAGGAGTGATATTATTGGCCTCTTGTGTGAGCTAGACTATGAAATGCGTGGCCATGCTCAAATGTTGATTTGATATGATAGTCTACTCATTGATCAAGGAAACTTGGATTAAACTATGATGAGGATAACACATTACATGCCTCTAGTTTAATCTATAATATTTGGATAAAGGGGTTATATTACATTGTACAATATTCACAAAAGGTTTAATCGATCACCGATTCAATTATTATTACTTGGGCAGCAATGATGTATTACTAGATGCCGCTCATTGTTTACAATTTTAAATTAGATTTAAAATTTGTTGTCAACGTAATAATAACCTATAGGGTCACACACTAAGAATGCTTGAAGGATTATTTAATTTAAATTGGATTTAAATTATATTAAAGTAATTCGAATTATTTATAATATTAATTAAGTGTGACTTAATTAATTAGATAAATATTGATATTCGAATTTACTAATATTAATTATGAAATTTATTTGTTAAATAACTAAGTGAGACTTAATTATAATACAAATAGTATTTTCGAATTAATAATAACTCCTAATTAGTTAAGAGTTATAATTCGTTTTTCTACTCTCTATATAATATCTCTTGTGTGGCTGATTTTTATGAAAAAGTTTTTACTAAAACCCTAGCCACCAAGGGAGAAGATGGAGAGAGCGAGAAGAAACGAGTTTGTGCTAGTACACATCCAATCCTTGAGTTCAAGCCTTCGTGTGGATACCGATAGAGCGTAGATCGCGAGAGCGGGATGCGTGGTGATTGAACAAGCTTTGGATCTCCATTAGTCAACCAATTGGTAAAGCTTCTTAAGGTAAACAATCTGATCTACGAATTAAATATATGTTTTCACATGGATCCTGCGGTGGGTTTTCAAAAATTTTGTTTTTTTACGTTTTTAATTATTGTTTCCGTTGCGTTTATGTGCTCGAAACCCTTCAAGAAGTTAGAGCAGATAATTTGAACATATATGTTTTGAATATATGATATTCATGAGAGTTATGTAATCATATGATGATTATATAATCTGTATATATACTGATATATACATGTTTTGTGTTTGTTCTTATTATAAGAATCATATTTGATACGATTCTGAATAGGATGCAGCGGATTCGCTGAAATCTAGGTCTGGTGTTTGATTTTAGCGAACGAATATGCTATTTCATATGGAATCGAGAGTCTGAACAAAACGGATAGCAATAGCTATCATCGACTGATTTGTAAGACGTTTAACATCGTTTAGACCCTGTAATCTGCCATTTAATGTTATCAGATTTAATTTTGAATTTTCTGATTTTTGTTATATTTGGTTTTTATGATTAGATCATGATGGGTATGATATGTTAAGATCATATTATGTGTTTTAACATGTTCTTATGTGTTAATTGAGCATGGTGGATAGTTATGGCTTATGACCTTAGGATAATGGTTTTGGTTTTTTAAATACGGCTTGCATGTCGTTTGATCTTGTAATTATTAAATCTCGAATGTAACTCGAGTTCTTATTGTAAGTACATTAGATTAGTTTTTATTTTTCATTCGTGTAATGTACATGAAGACATGAAGATTTGAAGATCAAGGAAGGGTAATCTCACATGGAGGCCATCCATGGAAGCAATACAAGAAAGAAGACATGTAATGGTTAGTCTGTATTTATTTTTCACCTTAGATTGACCTAGATCTTTTTCATTAGCTTGATGAAGATCACATAGGATAAAGCCATAACCAACCACGTTTATTTATTGAACTTTACATATGTATGAGCATATGATGAATGTATGTGTAGAGTAGTTTATAAAGATGCATGCTTAATTAGATTAAGGATGTATGTATTAGATACGACACCCATGCCATGCTTTCTAAACAAGATAAAATCTGTAATGATACAAGTTTTTAAAATGAACAAACGATTATGAGTTTCTCGTGTTTATGAAACACGGAATAAAATACAAATTTTCTTTATTTCTGACATGGGGCGATTTTGTCAAAAGCGAGTTCATTAAACTTGTAAGGTTGTGGGTTCTAAGCGAGACCGTTGTGACTCCCTCACTACCTGGAAATCAAACCATTGACGAATATTGATTTGAAAAATTTTATTCAAGGAAAAATTAGGAATCTCTTTATGATGGGATCATGATCGTTTTAAAATTAACAAAAACCCTAAAGTTAATATTAAGTTGATCAGATGCCTTCCAATGAGTCCAATGCGTTAACCCCTAGATCGACCTGGGTTCGCCAAAGCGAAGTACTCCTATCTATCGTGGGAGATGTGTTGAAGTATACATGATACTTTTTGACTATGGGGTTTGACTTAACTAAGTTACCACAATAGGATTGTGAACTTACAGGCATAGAGTTTGGCGAGATTTATTAGATAAATATGAACAAATGTTGTTCCACCAAGCTATCGAAGAATTATATTGTTGATATAATTGACAAATGTTGTCTACCTAAATAATCATGTTTTAGGAGAAAAGCCAAAGCTGACCTAACGCGTGGTGAAATATGGATCTTGGCTCACTAGAAAGGATATAGAAGATATTTTTTCTGAATTAATAGTTAGGGCTATTGATTTGATAAAATAGTGGAAGATATATATTGTGAATATATATATATATATATATATATATGAATAATCACTTGAACATAATTTAATGATCATCTGTAGACTAAGTCATTTTATGCATTTTAATATTGTAGATATCAAATGACAAATAACACAAATAACTTCTCTATGTAATAGTCCTTGAGAAGGACAAGCTGACATTAAATAATTTCCATAATTGACACGAGAACTTGAGAATTTTCCTCAGGTTCAAGGATGTCACTCAAACCTCTCCTTTATTTCTTCTAGCTGAGAATGAAACATGTGCTGAACAAAATGCTTACCAGAAGCAAATTGATTATGCAACTGATGTGTCATGTCTCATGCTTGTAATTATGAGTGCTGAGCTTTAGAAGTAATAAGAGCATAATGATGCTTATGATATGATTGAGCACCTTCAAAGGATGTTTGAAGGATAGGCTCGTCAGAAAGATTTGACAATAATAAGGCACCATACTTTGCATTAATGGGAGAATGATATCCGGTTGGACCACATGTTCTAAAGATGATAGGTGTATGTACCTTGATATTTTGGGTTTCAAGAATAGTCTAGAGACTCAGCTTGATTTGATCAAACAATCTTTGAACAACTTCTATTCTTAGTTTGTTAGGAACAAAAGGAATGAGATAGACAGAACACTCACTGAGTTGTTAAGCATGTTTAGAACTACTGAAAATAACATGGTAAAGGCATGAATTACATCCATTTTGATGATGTACATATGGAATTCAAATGGGAAAGGAAAGTGGACATACAAGGTGAAGATTTGATCTCATTCAGTGCCAAACCAAATCCAATCCAAACGGGCTTTTGAAGCCTGATAGTGGTGTTGCTAAATGAGATGATTGTCATTCTTGTGGAAATAACCAGATGATTGGAAGTTAAATTGTCGAGCTTGTTTGGAAGATCTAAAGAAGAAGACTGGCAATGGTCAAGCTTCAGGTATCGGGTTAGAATTGGAGCAAAAGTTGTTGCTCTAGTTGAAGGAACTCGATACCTAATTTTGCCCATATAGGCGAGATTGAGAACTTGATAAATTGTTATTACGTGCCTGCCTTTAGGGGATACATTAAGTCAATTTCTTGTCAGGACAAGAAAGGTTTTTATTTTAATTAAATAAACAATAGTTGTTTATTCTATTTCAATGATAAGACTTATAATGTTGCACAATTAGTTAACAATTTATATGTTCTAAGTTGACTCAAATCAAACATTACTTCTAGCATTGTCGTTAAGCCATATTAATGAGAAATGCATTTCTGAGTTATATATGGATGAATACTTGGATAAGTTTGATTTTGAATCATACGGAAGATGCGAACTTTATCTCATTGGCAAAATGACTAAAGCTTCTTTTACCTGATCAGGTGAAAGGGCCACCGAACGATTATGACTTATACATAATGATGTATGTGGTCGAATGCGTATGATGGCAATGGGGCTTATACTACTTCATAACATTTACTGATGATTTCAGTAAATATGGATATGTGGTTCTTATGAAGAACAAATCCGATTTTTTTGAAATGTTCAAAGAATATAAGGCCGAAGTAGAAAAGAAAACAAGGGAAAAGTATAAAAGTTTTACGATCAAATCGTGGAGGAGAATACTTAAACCTCAATTTCAAGAGTTTCTTGAAGGAGTGTGATAGTGTATCATAACTTACTCTTTTTGGAACACCTCAATGGAATAGATATTCTTAGAGGAGAAATCGTACCTTCTTGGACATAGTGCGATATGAGTCAAGCGGATCTTCCATTCAGTTTCTAGGGTTATGCTCTAGAAACGGATGCATATACACTTAACCAAGTTCCGACTAAAGCGGTTCAAAATACTCCGTATGAGTATGGACTGATAAACGTCATAGCATGTCATTTATGAAAATTTGGGGACGTGAAGCGCTTGTAAAATGTTTAGCCTCTGACAAGCTCGGACTAAAATTAGATAGATGCTATTTTGTGGGATATCCTGAAGAAAGTAAAGGGTATAGTTTCTATAATCCTACCGAGAACAAAGTGTTGGTTGCTCGAACCGCTGTATTTCTTGAAAGAGAGTTACTTTCAAAGAAAATTAGTGGGAGGACTAGAGATCTCGATGAAGATCGAGTTGTACAAAATAATATTGAACCAGAGTTGGAAAATGGGCAGGAAGTACATCAAGATATTCCTGCTCCGGAAACATAGTTTGTTCGTAGATCTACTAGGGCTCGTCATGAGCCAGAGAGATATTATAGATTTTTCTTGACTCAAGATGATGATGTAATGCTCATAGATAATGATGAGCCTCTTACCTACCAAGATGCTATGAACAGTCCAGACTCCGAGAGATGGCTAGAGGCCATGAAATCCGAAATAGAATCCATGTATCAAAATAAAGTATGGACTTTAGTTGATCCACTTGAAGGGGTAAAACCTATAGGGTGCAAGTGGGTTTTCAAGAAGAAAACTGACATGGATGGTAAAGTACAGACCTATAAAGTGCGACTGGTGGCAAAAGGTTTCAAACAAGTTCATGGTATAGACTGTGATGAGACCTTTTCACCAGTTGCTATGGTCAAGTCCATCAGGATTTTGCTAGCAATAACTGCTTACTACGACTATGAGATTTGGAAAATGGATGTCAAAACCGCTTTCTTAAATGGGAGCCTTGAAGAGGATGTATACATGATACAATCTGAGGGTTTTGTCGATCCCAAGTTTGCTAAGATGGTCTGTAACTTGCTTCGATCTATTTATGGATTGAAGCAAATCTCAAGGAGATAGAATCGTCATTTTGATGAAACAGTCAAAGAATTTGGCTTTATTCAAAATGAAGATGAACCATGTGTTTACAAGAAGGTTAGTGGGAGCCACGTGGAATTCATAGTACTATATGTAGATGACATATTACTAATAGGGAATGACATACCTTCTCTACAGGCTGTTAAGACTTGGTTGGGAAATAGTTTCTCGATGAAGGACTTAGGTGATGCTAAATATATATTAGGGATCAAGATCTATAGATATAGATCAAGGAGATTATTCGACCTAGTCGGAGTACATACATTGATAAAATATTGCATCATTTTAGGATGTAGGAGATAAAGAAAGGATATATTTCGATGTCTCATGGGATAGTGATCTCAAAAGATAATTGCCCCCTAAATCATTAGATGATAAAGGCTGTTTGAGAAAGCTCCATCTGCTTTAGCAATTGGATCTATAATGTGTACAATGATATGTATTTATCCTGATATTTCGTATGCTTTGAGCATGACGAGCAGATACCAGTCTAATCCAGGTGAGGGTCACTGGATAATTTTCAAGAATATTCTTAAGTACTTAAAGAGGACTAAAGATTTATTTTTGGTGTATGGAGAAGATAGGGAACCGGTTGTAAAGGGTTACACTGATACTAGTTTCTTAACCTAATTTCTGGATAGACAAGGATGATTATGTGTCTATGTCTGGTTTGTGTTTTGTCTAAATATAAGTGATGTTAGCTGGAATAGTTCATAACAAGAACATTGATGATTCTATAAAGGATGCCAAATATATTGATATTTTTTGAAACAGCCAAGGAGACTGTTTAGGCATGTCCTTATGTTACGACCGGCATTTTATGTAATATTATTTGTGAATTTGGTATAATAATAAGTCAAATGAAAATATATTCAATGATTGTACGTATGTGTGAGTGAAAATTTCTGCATTATAAATTTGCTTTGGGTAGTATATGATTTTTCAAAAACAAGAGTTTATTTAATTTCTTTATTTTTGATTTATAAGGAATATTCTAAGCTTTGGAAAAATCTTCTTTTAAAAGGCATTTTGTTCACAAATTTTGAAAATGATTTTATAAAGTCTCTAAAAATACAAGTTAATTTATGGTATAAATTTTATAATTTTTGAACTTGTATTTTATTTTATAAAAATAAATCATTATAAATTTTAGTTGTCATATTTATCAAATTACATGAATAACCTTGCATGCAAACTCTCTTCTATTTAATCAAAGGGCAAAGAAGACATTCTCAACCCCACTAACTCACATTTTGCTAACCAATTTACCCCTTTACCTTTGCATGCAAATCTACCTAACTATATTGGAGGGTTACTCTTGTAAAATCTCAAACCCACTCACATTATAGTCAAATCAATGCATAAAAACAAGTCCAAGAAGTGACCATCACCTCACTTCACCCCACCACTTCACTCTCTTCTCCCTCCCTCCCTCCTCCCTCACCTCTCGGTTTTTCCCCTCCCCTCTCGGCAACCACCAAAACCGAGCCCCATCCCCTTCTTTCTTCAACTCTCACTCAAACAAACATCTTATATCCAAGTAATTTTACTCCCTATATGTTATTCTTATATATATTTCAAAAGTTTAGAGTGAAAAACCTATGTTTTGACCTTGCATGGTGATGTTTTTGTTAAACTCAAAGTGAACCTCCTTGATTCTTGTGAATCTAAGGCTTTCACCATGAGATATAGTATCATAGGGTCAAGAATGGCTAGACATAAGAGTGTTACACTTATGAAATGTTGTTCTTACCCTAATCCATTCGGCCATGACTTGATAGGAGCCGAATGGATGGTGTTTTGTTGCCTTGTTACATTTTTGTGTATTTTGTGATGATAACGTGAATTTTATAGTAAAAGCTTGATAAAACCCTTTTGCATGCTAGTTGATCATTTAGTTGTAATCCATGTTAGGATTGCATGTTGAATTATGATAAAAATTTATTTGGAAATCATGTTGCTTTGGCTTGAAAGATCCGAAAGCATGCATGCATGTAAATCACTTTTGATTTTTTTTTGGAAGTTTTGATCATTTAGATTCATGTTGTTAGTGAGCCTTAATTTCAGTAGGAATAATGTATTAATATTGATTTATACTTCTTATTGCATGGTAATAATTCGTGGTTATCTATTATAAAAAAAATATATATATCTTGTTGCTTCAAGAGCATAAAGGTTTGTGATTTGTAAAGAGTAGTCTCTTTTGTTTTGCCATAGTTGCACCTTAGGTAAGGATGATCTTACCAAGGTTATTTTGAGAAAAAGGGAGTTAGTTCAGTAGAATACCATGTATAAGTCTTTGTTTAAGTTTTGAGTTGTTGTTAGATAGGTTTGTCAAGTCAAAGCCTTGGAAAAATGAGAGTTATAGTTTCTGCAGAAAAATCAGTTTAGTACCCTGAGGTTTAGAGTGAGTTTTGACCATGTCATTGATGTGCACTTTGAGGCCCAAGCTACCAGAAGTTAGTATGGGGAGTATATAATAGGTTTTAGGAGTTGGTTGGAGGTTTGCATGTCATTTGGTTAGGTGCACAAGTAGAATAACAAAATCTGTCCAGCAGGGGACAGTTTTGTTGCAACTTAGAAATAGGGAGATTTGGCCATGTCATGGGTAGGCCCTCATTAGGCCCAATTGGGCCTTAGTTAGAGGGTATGTCAGAGAAGTTTTTCCAACCATAGTTCATAGGATATGAGCTAGAACCATGTGTCACAAGATAATTCAAGTCAGGGCATTTTCTGCCCAGAAAAACAGGGGAACCTTGGACTTTTAGCTTAGGCCCAAGAAGGCCCAAGCCAGGCCTTTGAGCCACATCAAGCTTGTGAGATGCCCTTAGGTCAGGAGAGTCTTGTGTAAAAATTTTGAAGAAAAACTTGTAGTTTAAGAGTGTCTAATGCACTCAAGAAACCTTAGTTACCATTCTGAAATTTGCACCAGTGAGCACTTTCACTTATCACATAGCTTTAGAACACTTAGAAGTGAGTATTAGGTCGACCACCATAGTTGTAAGATAGTATAAGGTCAGTAGAGCAAAAGGCACAAGTGAGGGTCAATAGGTTTTGGATAATTTAGGAAAGGCACATTGAGTTAGGAAGCCCAAATTTGAAGACTTTGTTTAGTTAGCGACCAAGTGACTTAAGTGGTGAGTCGAGATCATCCAAGCCTAGTGTGGCATTATGGTATATATGATGTTATTTGGTATTAATATACGATATGTGATTATGTGGCTACGTGTGTACATTTGAAAATATAATGGTGGATATGAATTAAGTGCGTATAGGCCTAAGTGCCATCCATGTTTAATTTCGGGTTGTAAATATGTTAAGATGGTAAGAATATATTATAATGAGGATTATTATTATTTATGTAGGATCTCGAGACGAGGGAAAACTTGCCATAAAAGTCGAGTGAAGCTCCAGTTGTTGCTCCTACCAGTCAGACCAGACCAGTCTATCTCAAGGCAAGTGATTCAACTTGACCTTCGTATTTACTGTAAACAGTTCATATATATATCGATGCAATTATCCTGAGTCATTTTGATATATTTAAATCAAGCGTATCTTTTGTTTATCTTTGAGTTACATAGAGATGCCATGAACCCTCGAGTACGTATTGCAAGTAGTTCAAAAGTCTTTCATGATAGTTTAATGCCATGATAAAATAGAGATTTGTTATAATACTTTATTGATCCTTTTGATTATCATGCTATTGATCCCTGAGAAATCTTGATATTGCACCCTGATGCTTTGATTCAACTCTTGAAATAACCTCGATAGAAACTTTATCTTGATACCTAAAAGCCAATCATTTCTTAAATTCATTCATGATTGTTTGATAACCCTATCCTTACCCTAAAGCTTGATACCCTGTTATATCTTGAGCTGATGATCACTTTCTTTATATTTTAACACCTCTATCCTATTGGAACCAGTGATGCTTATCTTCTTGATGTTCTAATACCTATACCTTGTCTACAACCATTGCTTTAAGCCTAGTTTGGCATTACTCTTTCATATTATCCAATAGCCTTGCTCAATTTCCTTGTCAAAGCTCTTGTTTATGGAAACCTCTCAATTACCCTAATATAGTAAAGTCTAGTGGATCATGGCCCTGAGATTTAGTGTCATATTTCCAGTGTTTCAAGTTGATCTATAATCCCTTGATAAAAATGATTACAGTCGAAAGAGATTTTGTCATAAATCGGCATCAGTTTTTAAAATGATTAAAATGTGGATTTTTCAGTCCCAAAGGGGGATAAATGTTTTCTTTAAATGGTGGATCTGGACTGAGACGCGAGTCCTTTCCACACTTATATTAGGCTTAAAAGTTGCCTAGGGATTCCCAATAATGTTTTAGAACCCAGCGAGGTTCGGGATTACTTCGCGGCTGATCACCGGCTGTAATCCGTAGCGTCATAAAATGATTTTGATTAAGAATGATTTTAAAATTGTTTTGATGCAAGCAAAATGATGCAAACTCACATAAGTTTTATCTCTCGTTATCATTGATTATGTCTTTCCATTGTCATTCCTAAAGGTATATCTCGATTTATGTTTTGCGTTGTACTGTTAGCACTTGTTGAGCTTTTGGCTCACTTCTTGCTTTACCCTGATATTACAGCTAGCAGCTATGGTTAGATTCAAGCAGACTGCCCGTAAGACCTGTGATGTTGATGTTTATGTTCGAGCTCAGGTAGAATAAGTAATAATAGCTGTGAGGATTCGGTATTTGTAATCAGATGTAATAGCTGGTAGTGATGGGCTGTTCCAAACCCTAAACTGTAAGATCTTGGATTGGTTGTGTATCCTTCATTAAAATGATGTAATAGCTATATTTATTTCGCTATTTAAGTTGGGGGTGTGACACCTTAGGCGATATCACCTTATTAATGAGATTAATGATCAAGGAGATATAAATGTAAAGTACATAGTAATGATAGTGTTGCAGACCCACTGACTAAGGCTTTATTACAGCAAAAGTACGATGGTCATACTATTTCCATGAGTATTAGATACATGGGTGATTGGCTCTAGAGCAAGTGGGAGATTGTTAGTGTTTGTGCCCTAGAGACAACACTATGATGTTTTAGTTTAAGACATTAGGATTATTAATGTTTATGTTCTATCGATTATTCTATTTATAATTTATTATTCTTAATTTACTGCAATATAAATGTTAGATTAATAAATGTCCTCGGAATATGATATGCAATTCTATATCTCTAAGTCGTGACTTAGAAATGAGATTGTGAGAATAATATCAATATTCCTAAAGGTCCCTAGTCGAGTATTATTATTAAGGGACAATAATAATGCTTTAAGACTGGTGTGTTTGTTGACTGATGATTACATCTCATTGATCATAGGTATAGTGATACTAAAGTCAAAAACACAGGTAGATGTATATGTACATGGTGTTGGACATACCCAATGTGAGATTCTACATGTCTGTTGTGTCATAAGTAATTCTCATAGTGATAATGATGTAATGGTCCTTAGACCTGAAGTCATTATATTTCTATACGAGAATTAATATACATTGATTCCATTAAAAGTTATCCTTGACCGGGTAATGATAAAAGTGGACATTGGGTATATTATGAATCGTATGAGATATATGAATGATCTAGATGAGATTTAACCCTCCTATTTTAGGAGTGATATTATTGGCCTCTTGTGTGAGCTAGACTATGAAATGTGTGGCCACGCTCAAATGTTGATTTGATATGATAGTCTACTCATTGATCAAGGAAACTTGGATTAAACTATGATGAGGATGACACATTACATGCCTCTAGTTTAATCTATAATATTTGGTTAAAGGGGTTATATTACATTGTACATTATTCACAAAAGGTTTAATCGATCACCGATTCAATTATTATTACTTGGGTAGCAATGATGTATTACTAGATGCCGCTCATTGTTTACGATTTTAAATTAGATATAAAATTTGTTGCCAATGTAATAATAACCTATATGGTCACACACTAAGAATGCTTGAAGGATTATTTAATTTAAATTGGATTTAAATTATATTAAAGTAATTCGAATTATTTATAATATTAATTAAGTATGACTTAATTAATTAGATAAATATTGATATTCGAATTTACTAATATTAATTATGAAATTTATTTGTTAAATAATTAAGTGAGACTTAATTATAATACAAATATTATTTTCAAATTAATAATAACTCCTAATTAGTTAAGAGTTATAATTCATTTTTCTACTCTCTATATAATATCTCTTGTGTGGCTGATTTTGTATGAAAAAGTTTTTACTAAAACCCTAGCCACCAAGGGAGAAGATGGAGAGAGCGAGAAGAAACGAGTTTGTGCTAGTACACATCCAATCCTTGAGTTCAAGCATTCGTGTGGATACCGATAGAGCGTAGATCGCGAGAGCGGGATGCGTGGTGATTGAACAAGCTTTGGATCTCCATTAGTCAACCAATTGGTAAAGCTTCTTAAGGTAAACAATCTGATCTACAAATTAAATATATGTTTTCACATGGATCCTGCGGTGGGTTTTCAAAAATTTTGTTTTTTTACGTTTTTAATTATTGTTTCCGTTGCGTTTATGTGCTCGAAACCCTTCAAGAAGTTAGAGCACATAATTTGAGAATGATAAAAGAAAAGCAATAAAAATGAATTATGCTTTTATACTCTCTCAAAAATAACTGTAAAAAATAATAAAGTAAAATAAAGTAGCTAATTAGAATTGCCCAAAATGGCTGTTCAAAATAAACTGTAAAAATTCCATCAATTATCCGTCGTGTTATGCTTACAAACTGTAAGTATACTCGATGGATAATGTTCAGAGAATCAACGGCTAAGAATAAGACAATTCAATGGATGAGAATAGATCAGTTGTCCGTTGAGACTTAAAATATTCTAGAAAAATAATTGATTTTAATAGCAAAATGTATACTGACGAATGATCAAACTCGATGGATAATGATCATTCGTCGAGATGTAAATTTTGACTTAGCCAAAATTTCATCCAAGACTGAAAAATCAATTAAATTTCTGGCTACATTACAACTTGCAAATTATCTGTAAAGATTCAAGAATAATTAAGCATACCTAACTCACTTACCAACCTTGAAAATGTGGATTCATCTAGTGGCTTGGTAAATATATCTGCAAGCTGTTTTTCACTTGGAACAAAATGTAGTTCCACAGTACCATTCATTACATGTTCCCTTATGAAGTGGTACTTGATGTCTATGTGCTTTATTCTTGAATGTTGTACTGGATTTTAAGTGATGGCAATTGTAATAACCCCAATTTTTGGAATTTTTGAAACCCTTATGAATAGTGTTTTGCTGATTATGCTGAATAAGAAAACTTTTCATGCCACGCTATGTAAGGGGTTCTTTTATTGATCTTCTGGGATATTATTAGTACTCTATGTGGTATATAAGTGTATGTAAAGATCGTCAGAATCCAAATCCGAACACTTTGATTTTTCCCGAAAATCCACCAGATACCGAAAGAATTGAGTATAAGGTAACATGATTAAAAGGATTTAAATTCAAGGATTATAAGAGAGGATCATAAAAGGAATATAATGTATTGAGAAAGGTTAAGGGAACCCAAGTAATAAGAACCCGGGTATGATCCCTCAAACGATAAACGAGAGCGAAAGTTAAGTGAACCGTATAACAGATCAGCGGTCATTAGCCAAGTGATTAGGAGTTAATCAAAGGGTTAGTGGAGAGTGATGTCATCTCACCAACAAGAAGAGGACAAGTGTGAGAGGATGACATGGGAAGATGACCTAAGCATGACCAAAAGAGAAGTGTGTTGTTGGTTGATTGTGAACCACACAAAATTTACCATGGTAATAATCTAATTAACAAACCAAGTGGATCAACCAAGCCAAAAACAAATCATAAACATCAAAAAACACAAAACACTTCCATTTTCAAGAAGAGCTCTCGGCTTTGTCCATTTCAAAGGAAGAAAAACACTCAAATCCTAGTTCCAAGCTTTGTTAATTAGTGAGGTAATTATCTAAGGTTCATTGTACATAGATATGGATATCCTATGAGTTTAAGCTTCAAATTCCTTCACAATCTCTTCCAATAATTCAAGGAAGAAGATGGTGAATAGTAACTTTCAAAAAATAACTTTAGTTTTCTTGAATTTTTATGAAAGTTTAAGGTTATACAAGCAAGGATCAAGGTTCTTTAGGCATTTAAAGCTCTTGTGTTGTGTTAAGAAGCTTCAAGAAGGTATAAACTCCAAACTCTAGCTTTAGTTTTGAGTATTTAGGAATGGTTATGATTGATATAGTATATGTGAAGTATGATGCTTGTTTGTTTAAAGTTTGGTTGAGTTTGTAGAGATTTTGATGGTTAAATCTTGGTTATTAGTTAATGAACCTTAATATGGTTAGTAGCTTTTGTTGTGATTAAATGAGTTGGTTAAAACATGA
Source organism: Apium graveolens (assembly GCF_009905375.1). Lineage (NCBI taxonomy): Eukaryota > Viridiplantae > Streptophyta > Magnoliopsida > Apiales > Apiaceae > Apium > Apium graveolens. Next base: position 222,078,159 of record NC_133651.1, on the reverse strand, counting down.
AGTAATGGACTGATGTGGTGAGGTTTGGAGGGATTTTGGGTTGTAATGTTGATTGTGGGTTGATTGTGGATTGATTTGGAGTTGTACAAATTTGGTAATCGCGTAAACATAGTCGTCGTAATGTCCGATTATCCTAGACTGTTTTTGTTCATAACATCAGGACCCGAGAACTCACTGTTAGGTTTTAACCATTGCCATGATTAGATAGTTCATGTTACGATCTTCGTTTTGATATGTGGTACGCTTGAATCCGATGTACGGTTTAGGAGAAACGACCGTTTTAAGTAACGGTGTTTCACGAACGAACCATTTCCCCTCGCCTTACTTTGAAACCTTGGTTAAGGACCTTAAATGACTAATTGGAGTATGAAACATTTATTTAAAGTGTATTAGGCAGTTGGTAAGGCACTCACGAAAGAATCACCTTAAAACTCTTAATGGTTAATTTATTAAAAATGATGGAGCCGAGGGTACTCGAGTGACTTAAGAGAATCGTTGAGCGCAAAGCGAGCGTTAGAGTCTAATTGGTTAAAGTATAGATTCATAAGCGATTTTGGTTTAATTCCAACTTATATGTGGTTTATAGGTTACCAGACTCATCCCAGGACTTTTACCACCCCCAGTTGCTCAGGCAAGTTTTCTACCCGTTATACTGTTGTTGTGATGTATACGTATGTATATGCATTATCTTGTGATAGATGCATGATGGTTAATTAGCAAATCTTGCGATATATTGGAGCATGCTAATATGGTATATATATGCATGTCTGTTTCGTAATCTGGTTATCTATCTGTTGATTTCAATGCTTATAGTTGCATAATACCTATGCTAGAGATAAGTAGTAGTTGCGTATACCCTTAGTATAGGGGACCCAAAGGTGAACATTTTCTAAAACCGGGAGTCGATATTCCCGAGTATATTATATATATATATTTATATATATAGATATAGTTTTCAAAACTATGAATCGAATAAAGTTTATTCGATAACTTTATTTTATTAAAGAATATTATTTTGAATATTCATTCGAGGGCTTATGACTCCGTTTATTTTATTAATGAATATTATTTTGAATATTCATTCGAGGACATATGACTCCGTTTATTTTATTAATGAATATTATTTTGAATATTCATTCAAGGACATATGACTCCGTTTATTTTATTTAATGAATATTATTATTTGAATATTCATTCGAGAACTTATGACTCCGATTATTTACTAATTATTATTCTTTATTTTATTAAAGAATAATGTGTCGATAATCAAACTCACTTTTGATTATACAAATAAAGATAGTACTTTCGTATAAGTATATCTTTGGTCATTTAAGTATAAGTTTTAAAACTTCTACTTCAATTATTTTTATAAGGATTATTTTTATGGGAATATTATTTAAATAATAATATTCAGATATTTTCTAATATATCGGGACTGATTTATTTTATTAAATCAGCGTTACTCTAAACATTCTTTAAAATGTTTTCGAGTCTTCAAAATGATTTTAAAAGTTAGGGCGGATCGTAAAACTCACTTTTATATTTAAGATCCTCCTTTCGAAGGGGATTTAAATACTCGCTCAAAACCTGAGGGATCTGGCTCTGTGGTGTGTTTTATATTCGCAACAAGGTTGCTATTTGGATAAAAGAGTTTTTGATTACTTACCCAACACTCGGGAAGTAAAATTCTTAGAACAAGTTAATCCATTAACAGGCACCGCCTGGGAAATATCGGTGAGTTTTCCTTGGTGGAGCCGTATCAATAAGTTTCTACTTGGGGAAAGGGGGGACAAGCTTTACGTTTCAGAGTCATGGATTTCATCTAAACTAGGAGTGGCGTAAGTGGTCGAGTGGCGCCGACCCAGCCTTATTATATTGACCCAAATGGCCTGGAAGTTCCGCTAAGACGGTCCATTCCTTAGGAGTCCAGTGTTCGGTTAACAAGTAAATCCGACAGGTTCTCCTCTACATGTAGAAAATGGTGGGGTTGCACTACTGCGACTGATCATCGTGAGTGGTCTTCCTGGCGCGGCAAACTCCCGTAATGAGTTCATCATCCAATTGGATATTTATGCAACACTACCCAGAGCACTTCGATAGAAAGGCTACGGCTGGGCGATTGTTAAGTGTTGGCAGGGTCAAGTTTTCAAAATGATGTTTTCATCAAATGAAGTATCTCGTAACTTCATTTCATTTTGATGACATTTCAAAGATTAATTCTATACAAGTTTTGTCGTGTAGCTTCATCTATGGGATGAACTAATTATAACTTGAATGGTGGTAGTTCAAGTCGTATTCGAAAAAGATATAAGTATATTGGAGTATCTTGTAACTTCATCTTTTCAACTTATATCTGGTTAATGATTATCTTATGCATGACAAAGATTTTCACAAAAATGTTGAGACAAGGTTAGATATATGAGATCACCTTGCAACGATATTTTTATACAGTTATCAACTGGAACTCTGTGTATATTATGCATGGAAGAGGACTTCCAAGATTTTGAAAAGTATATATACATATATACTGAATATTTTGCGACTTGGTCACGATAAGATATCAAACTTGGTTCATTTTTTTTACTTGACCAAGACTTTCATGAGTACTATGAGAATGCTCATATATTGTTAATCATTATACATATTATTTAGGTGAGCTTGTTTCTCACCCTTGCTTTCTTCTTTCATCACACAACATCAGATATACAAGATGAACATGACCAAGCTCTCAATTCGCGAGCGGATAGGAAATGTTCCGCAGTTTCCTATAGGCGTTGATGTCGCTGTAGCTGAGGTAGGAACTACCAATAGGCTAGGCTTTCAACTTTTGATGTACCAGACTTATGTATCTTTATGAATTGTAATAATGGCAAAGAAATGTAAATTTATTCAGAAACCGTTTTAAGGTGTAATGGCATATAATTGTGGAATAAAATGACTCGTGTTATTTTTGGATATTCATCTCTGAGACTATAACTTGTGGTGTGTGTGTTTATTGTGGGGTCACAGTACAGAGTAGTTGATTGTTTATTAAGATTGGGTGTTATTAAGGGAAATGGAACTCGTGACAACCCGGATCCCCGACCCCGAATTTGGGGGTGTTACATAAATGGTATCAGAGCCAAGCGTTATAAACCTCAGAGATGATGTGACGTTATAATAATTTCACCAAGATAATAAGAACTCTTTCCAAGTTCATGGTCGGACTACCTAACGTAGTACTGACAGTTAAAACCCTTATGGGAACCCTTATAAATATCGTGATAGAAGCGTAGCTCGTTATCGTATATGGTAGCGGGACTCCGAACCCTGAGGTTGAGGACCAATAACGCGATGATGTTTTATTAGTTATTGGAGATCAGAATGTGGATCCGATAGTGCGTCCTAACGCAGGACCGGCTGATGTTCATATTGAGAATGTAGAGGTTGAGGATGTTGTCCTAGAAGGGATTATTGCTGAGAAGGATTCCGTGGAGGATCCTGACAAGAATGAATTAAGGACCACTGAGGAATTGATGACCATGGTTAGGGCGACTACCAGAGGTAGGATTGGCCGGTCACTACCGGAGGTTCGTTCAAGTTTATAAAGATAGTAGCCCCTTTAAAGCGGCTTACTCGTAAGACTGAGAAGTTCGAAAGGACAGAGAAATGCGAGAACAACTTTTAAGAACTAAAGAAAAGGTTGGTGACGGCCCCTATGTTGGCATTGCCGGATGAAAAAGGAGATTTCGTGATGTGTAGTGACGCTTCGCATAAGGAATTAGGGTGCTTCTTATACAGCACAACAAGGTAATCGCGTACGCGTTAAGACAATTAAGGGAATATAAAATTCGATATCCCCACCCATGAGCTTGGGCTCGTGGCAATAGTTTTGCCCTAAAGATTGGAGGCACTACTTGTATGGAGAAAAGTGCGAGATTTACATAAACCATAAGTTCTCTAGTACATTTTCACGCAGAAAGAACTCAACATACGCCAGAGGAGGCGGTTAGAGCTAATCAAGAATTATGATTGGGAGATTCTTTATCATTCGGGGAAAGCCAATGTGGTGGCTGATGCCCTTAGTAAAAAGGAGAGACTCAAGATGATAATATCTTTGGGAGAGTTTATAAGAGATTTTGAGAAAATGGAAATAGAAGTGAAGGTAACCGGAGCCGGTACCGAAAAGCTGTTTGAGATTGCAATACAACCTGAATTATTGGAAAAGAACATATTGTGCCAGAAAAAGTGATGAATGAAGGCAGAGAGCCAACAAATAGATAAGAGATTAATACCGGGAAAGATGATAAGGGAATAATGAGGTATTCCTACAGAATTTGGGTTCCAAATGTTCAAGAGCTTAAAGATGAGATCTTAGATGAAAGCTAGTTTGAGGAATAAGATTTAGAGCAAACCCTGAACGTGATAGTCAGGGAGGTCGCCATCAAGATAGAAGGAACCCATAACATAATGAAGTGGAAAATGAGGATTTAAAACATGTAGGATGACCCCGATTATGGGGAGGAAGAGGGAACGTTCAGACTAAGGAAACAGAAGTCGAGTAAGGAAAGGAGACCCGAGACGGTACTCCTATACGACAATTTATGGACCTTTCTAGACAGAACTTAGACTATTATCCCAAACCACCACCCCGAGGAAACAATGCGGTGAGAAATTCTTTCAGGACCTTTAAGTCGCTAAGCTCTCAGAGTTCCAAGGAACAAGCTGACCCAGTCGAGGCAAGAGCCTGGCTAAAGGAAATATAGGAATCATTTGAGATTCTAAATGATTGACGAATCACAAAAGACTATTTTTGTCACTTACCCTCCTAAGAGAGAGGCCACCCGCTGGTGAAAGGCCAAGGAAGGCACGGAGTAAGAGATTATAATAAACTGATTTAAGTTCAGTTAATTGTTTTCAGGAAAGTACTTCCCAAGGTTATGGAGATAGTGTAAAAGCTTTAGAGCCAGAACAAAGGCAGACGAGTATGATGAATTATGAATCTAAGTTATAAAAGTTGTCAAGATTCTTTCTGAGGACACGAATCCAGAATGACGGGATGTTTGAAATCAATGCTTATGCTGTGTTGGTTCGTGAAATAATGATAAGAGAAAGGAAAATAAAAAGAAACTGAAGTGGAAAGGAATATAAAGGCAATAGAGTTTGAGGAATGATAAGGGAGTTGGGTATGAGGAAACCCTAAAGACTCGTAGCAATAGAAATAGAAAACTATGTAATCGCCAGGATGAGGGTGATTCACCATGAGTTAAAATTGATAGATGAAGGAATAAGAGATACATATATTTTATCCCCTGTAAGTTGGGAGGATTCGAGGAAACCTTGAGATAGTTCGAAGGATAAATAATGAGACGCGGATAGACTGAGGAGACAAGGAAGTAAGAAATTAGGAAAATTGGATGAAGGAAGTGACCTTCAAGAATGTGAAGTGTAAGACCGGTGGCTTGATACCCAGAAAGGGAGACGCCAGGTATGAAAGATATCCCAACTTTGAGATGACTGTTGAGATAAACAACAAAAGTAAATAAGGAATTATTAAGAAGAAGTTCACGTTGAACACGACCAATATCTCCCAGAACATCCCTGTTGTCATTACCAAATTAGGCAAGCAAAGCGAGAAAAAAAAACCGTTGTTATCTTTTGGAGGCCATAAGGATTGACCTCAGTTTGAATAAGGATGCTATTGTGAAATTAAGTATAGACCATCGAAGTGAGAATGATTGAATAAGGTAATTTATCAAGTATATATGACTTGATTTATCCATGGAAGAGTGTAAGTATCTTTTAAAGGTGGAATTAAGGATAAAACCCCGATAACTTGAAATGAATCCTAGGGGAATGCATAAAGGTTGACATTTCACCCTTAATAGGGACAGCATGAGTTTTGACAGTATGAATTGGAAAGGATTAAGGTAACAAGAACCTTTAAGGATCAGTGGAGAAATTTTTCAGAAGTATATAGACAATGATTCTGGTATTAGTAAATGGTATCTTGATATGCCCTGTGCCTAGGGTGTACCTGATGAAGGATTTAAGGATAACCTTAGAGGTTTTACAAGGAGAAAGGTAATATTCAAAGTTCTCAAGAATAGAAAATTTGATGAAGGAAATATGACGTAAGTATAATAATGCCAGGTGGGGCACGTGTTGAACCATAAGAAAGTATAGATCGATCCAATGAGGGTCGAGATTGGTGAAAACAAGAATGACCCAAGATAAGAGACGTCCTAAGTATGATCGAGAGTCAGTCATGACAATGTTCACATCTAAAGACTAAGGCAATGACTTATGAAAAAATGGTGATTTTTTTTTCTCACTAGGACTTAAGAGAAGCATTTTCACATAAGCAGTAATTGAAATGAGGTAGAAAATTTAGTTGGAGGTGGTTAAAATGACATTGATTGTAAGGAAATTTTACTATCAGGAAAGGCCAAAGAGGTGGCCAACACTTTAAGTATAAGAGGACAATTATCAGAGCTCGTGCCAGAGGAATACAGTGATAATGGTTAATTTCGTGAAGGTTATATTATGGTGTGAAAGATTGACATTCCTTTTGATGACTGTGCGGTACTCAACCATAATAGTAGTTTGGTAAAGATTTAATTCATGTAATCGCCGTGAGCGGGCTTTCTATCTTAGAAGGTCCTATCTTGAGATAAGCCAGGAGCATGTTACGAAAGGACTAAATGAACCTTTGAGCTTCATGTCTCCCAATAAAGAAAAATGGTTAATAATGGTATTAGCCTGCTATCGTTGCTTTGATTGAAACTCTTTTGCAATTTTATCTGCTTCATGTCATGTATGTACGTCAGGATCAGGAATGTTCTTCACGAATCATGAATGGTGATTATGTTACCTCCTTAGAAGGATTCGATATGATATGAATGGACTCCGTATGGTTAGCTATTAAAACTTCATGGAAAACGAATGACTACAGTAGGTCAACGGTGGGCCATAGTAATGCAGGAATGATTCTGCGAGTAATGAGCCGATTACTTACAACCGTGAGAGTTGTATTGGAATGGATGTTGAGAGTGAGTACCACTAATCGGGTCGTGGTGGTGTATAAGTTATCATTGATAGGCTAATTAAGTCGATTATCTACCTATTGAATCCTTATTCCTTCTTACCAATACAGAGTCATATTGCTATACGAGGAAGGTTGCGGTGCAAGCATAGAATTCTAGTAACAATGATGTCTAGAATGAAATCCCTTATTCGAGTTTCGATGTTGAGGGAGTTTCAAAGGTGAGTGTTTATGAGCTCGAGCAAGAGCATGGGTCCGTAGAATGATGGACGGAATAGCAAAAAAATCTTTAAGAACGTGAAATACGATGCTATAATACTTGATGTTGATATATATACATATATGTTTTGTTCTCCTATGACAAACCTCTATAGATCAGAGGTAGATACCAAGCCAGATATTTTGTGGCAGTATATTTTATATATATACAATTCTCTTCAATTCATTCTTTTCTCTCCTTTTCATTTCATATAAGCTGAGAAGAACAACCCTTCCAGATTGGGAGGTATTGTCGAATGACTATCTATCTGTGTGATAGAAGCCTAGTAGGATACAATCTATTATTTAATTGCTTGTCAAGTACTAAAGGCTGGCCACCTTCTGTACTAACTATGCAATGTAACAAGTGTTCATGATCACAGTGATCTCTCAATAAATTCTTTTACTTCTATATGAAGGACCAAGCTTTCGAAGATGTAGGCAGCTAGAGATGAAGTGGTACCAAGTATGGTGGTATTCCGATTCTAACGCGTTCGTGATACTAATGTTGACGCAATTATTAAAATGTTATAGAATGCTAACGAGCAAAAGTGTAACCAGTATAGTATTATGTACAGAAGATAGTAAGGACTATAAACTAGAAAAGAATGGGTATTGAGAAGTAAAAGCTATAATTCTAGAAGCTATGATGAGAGTCTGTGCAATAGACTTGAGAGAAATTAGAATGATCACTTAACACGGATTGAGTTTTCTTACTATAATAGATCATATGTCAGTATTGAGATATCGCCTTATGAGATCCTTGAGGGAAGATAATGTCGATCTCCCTTATGATAGGATGATGTTGCAGAGCGCAAGATGCTCAGACTAGTAGTGGTCCAAAGGACCAAGGATATAATAGATCTAATCAGAGGACGGCTGGTAGTAGCCCAAGATGGACATAAAAAGTATGTTGATTTGACACGAAAGGACAAAGAATAGGAAATAGGGGACCTAGTAATGTTAAAGGTATCCCTTGGAAAGGATTGATGAGGTTCAAAAAGAAAGGAAAACTAAGCCTACGAATTGTTGGACCCTTTGAGGTATTAAGACGTATTGGGAAGTTAACATATGAGCTAGCCCTACCCCGAACATGTAGCAAGTTCATAACGTGTTCCACGTATCAATGTTAAGGAAGTGTAATTCGGATGCCAGACAAATAGGGGCATATGAGTGCATAGACATGCAACCAGACGTAACCTACATGGAGCAACCAGGAAGGGTTATAGATCAAAAATGGACAAATGCTTAGGAGAAGAGTTATCAAACTAGTCAGAGTTTGATGGTAGAACCACAATGTGGGAAAATTACGTAAGAGTTAGAAAGTGCAATGCTAAGAAAGTATCCCTACTCATTTTCTATCTGATTCCGGGACGGAATCCTTTTAAGGAGGGGATACTGTAATAACCCCAATTTTTGAAATTTTTTAAACCCTTATGAATAGTGTTTTGCTGATTATGCTGAATAAGAAAATTTTTCTTGCCACACTATGTAAGGGGTTCTTTTATTGATCTTCTGGGATATTATTAGTACTCTATGTGGTATATAAGTGTATGTAAAGATCGTCAGAATCCAAATCCGAACACTTTGATTTTTCCCGAAAATCCACCAGATACCGAAAGAATTGAGTATAAGGTAACATGATTAAAAGGATTTAAATTCAAGGATTATAAGAGAGGATCATAAAAGGAATATAATGTATTGAGAAAGGTTAAGGGAACCCAAGTAATAAGATGCCGGGTATGATCCCTCAAACGATAAACGAGAGCGAAATTTAAGTGAACCGTATAACAGATCAGCGGTCATTAGCCAAGTGATTAGGAGTTAAACAAAGGGTTAGTGGAGAGTGATGTCATCTCACCAACAAGAAGAGGACAAGTGTGAGAGGATGACATGGGAAGATGACCTAAGCATGACCAAAAGAGAAGTGTGTTGTTGGTTGATTGTGAACCACACAAAATTTACCATGGTAATAATCTAATTAACAAACCAAGTGGATCAACCAAGCCAAAAATAAATCATAAACATCAAAAAACACAAAACACTTCCATTTTCAAGAAGAGCTCTCGGCTTTGTCCATTTCAAAGGAAGAAAAAAACTCAAATCCTAGTTCCAAGCTTTGTTAATTAGTGAGGTAATTATCTAAGGTTCCTTGTACATAGATATGGATATCCTATAAGTTTAAGCTTCAAATTCCTTTACAATCTCTTCCAATAATTCAAGGAAGAAGATGGTGAATAGTAACTTTCAAAAAATAACTTTAGTTTTCTTGAATTTTTATGAAAGTTTAAGGTTATACAAGCAAGGATCAAGGTTCTTTAGGCATTCAAAGCTCTTGTGTTGTGTTAAGAAGCTTTAAGAAGGTATAAACTCCAAACCCTAGCTTTATTTTTGAGTATTTAGGAATGGTTATGATTGATATAGTATATGTGAAGCATGATGCTTGTTTGTTTAAAGTTTGGTTGAGTTTGTAGAGATTTTGATGGTTGAATCTTGGTTATTAGTTAATGAACCTTAATATGGTTAGTAGCTTTTGTTGTGATTGAATGAGTTGGTTAAAACATGAAGTAATGGACTGATGTGGTGAGGTTTGGAGGGATTTTGGGTTGTAATGTTGATTGTGGGTTGATTGTGGATTGATTTGGAGTTGTACAAATTTGGTAATCGCGTAAACATAGCTGTCGTAATGTCCGATTATCCTAGACTGTTTTTGTTCATGACATCAGGACCCGAGAACTCACTGTTAGGTTTTGACCATTGCCATGATTAGATAGTTCATGTTACGAGCTTCGTTTTGATATGTGGTATGCTTGAATCCGATGTACGGTTTAGGAGAAACGACTGTTTTAAGTAACGGCGTTTCGCGAACGAACCATTTCCCCTCGCCTTACTTTGAAACCTTGGTTAAGGACCTTAATTGACTAATTGGAGTATGAAACATTTATGTAAAGTGTATTAGGAAGTTGGTAAGGCACTCGCGGAAGAATCGCCTTAAAACTCTTAATGGTTAATTTATTAAAAATGATGGAGCCGAGGGTACTCGAGCGACTTAAGAGAATCGTTGAGCGCAAAGCGAGCGTTAGAGTCTAATTGGTTAAAGTATAGATTCATAAGCGACTTTGGTTTAATTCCAACTTATATGTGGTTTATAGGTTACCAGACTCATCCCAGGACTTTTACCACCCCCAGTCGCTCAGGCAAGTTTTCTACCCGTTATACTGTTGTTATGATGTATACATATGTATATGCATTATCTTGTGATAGATGCATGATGGTTCATTAGCAAATCTTACGATATATTGGAGCATGCTGATATGGTATATATATGCATGTCTGTTTCGTAATCTGGTTATCTATCTGTTGATTTCAATGCTTATAGTTGCATAATACCTATGCTAGAGATAAGCAGTAGTTGCGTATACCCTTAGTATAGGGGACCCAAAGGTGAACATTTTCTAAAACCGGGAGTCGATGTTCCCGAGTATATTATATATATATATATAGTTTTCAAAACTATGAATCGAATAAGGTTTATTCGATAACTTTATTTTATTAATGAATATTATTTTGAATATTCATTCGAGGGCTTATGACTCCGTTTATTTTATTAATGAATATTATTTTGAATATTCATTCGAGGACATATGACTCCGTTTATTTTATTAATGAATATTATTTTGAATATTCATTCAAGGACATATGACTCCGTTTATTTTATTTAATAAATATTATTATTTAAATATTCATTCGAGGACTTATGACTCTGATTATTTACTAATTATTATTCTTTATTTTATTAAAGAATAATGTGTCGATAATCAAACTCACTTTTGATTATACAAATAAAGATAGTACTTTCGTATAAGTATATCTTTGGTCATTTAAGTATAAGTTTTAAAACTTCTACTTCAATTATTTTTATAAGGATTATTTTTATGGGAATATTATTTAAATAATAATATTCAGATATTTTCTAATATATCGGGACTGATTTATTTTATTAAATCAGCGTTACTCTAAATATTCTTTAAAATGTTTTCGAGTCTTCAAAATGATTTTAAAAGTTAGGGCGGATCCCAAAACTCACTTTTATATTTAAGATCCTCCTTTCGAAGGGGATTTAAATACTCGCTCAAAACCTAAGGGATCTGGCTCTGTGGTGTGTTTTATATTCGCAACAAGGTTGCTATTTGGATAAAAGAGTTTTTGATTACTTACCCAACACTCGGGAAGTAAAATTCTTAGAACAAGTTAATCCATTAACAGGCACCGCCTGGGAAATATCGGTGAGTTTTCCTTTCCAACTAGATACGACTTCTTGGTGGAGCTGTATCAACAAGTTTCTACTTGGGGAAAGGGGGGACAAGCTTTACGTTTCAGAGTCATGGATTTCATCTGAACTAGGAGTGGCGTAAGTGGTCGAGTGGCGCCGGCCCAGCCTTATTATATTGGCCCAAATGGCCTGGAAGTTCCGCTAAGACGGTCCATTCCTTAGGAGTCCAGTGTTCGGTTAACAAGTAAATCCGACAGGTTCTCCTCTACATGTAGAAAATGGTGGGGTTGCACTACTGCGACTGATCATCGTGAGTGGTCTTCTTGGCGCGGCAAACTCCCGTAATGAGTTCATCATCCAATTGGATATTTCTGCAACACTATCCAGAGCACTTCGATAGAAAGGCTAAGGCTGGGCGATTGTTAAGTGTTGGCAGGGTCAAGTTTTCAAAATGATGTTTTCATCAAATGAAGTATCTCGTAACTTCATTTCATTTTGATGACATTTCAAAGATTAATTCTATACAAGTTTTGTCGTGTAGCTTCATCTATGGGATGAACTAATTATAACTTGAATAGTGGTAGTTCAAGTCGTATTCGGAAAAGATATAAGTATATTGGAGTATCTTGTAACTTCATCTTTTCAACTTATATCTGGTTAATGATTATCTTATGCATGACAAAGATTTTCACAAAAACGTTGAGACAAGGTTAGATATATGAGATCACCTTGCAACGATATTTTTATACAGTTATCAACTGGAACTCTGTGTATATTATGCATGGAAGAGGACTTCCAAGATTTTGAAAAGTATATATACATATATACTGAATATTTTGCGACTTGGTCGCGATAAGATATCAAACTTGGTTCTTTTTTTTTACTTGATCAAGACTTTCATGAGTACTATGAGAATGCTCATATATTGTTAATCATTATACATATTATTTCGGTGAGCTTGTTGCTCACCCTTGTTTTCTTCTTTCATCACACAACATCAGATATATAAGATGAACATGACCAAGCTCCCAATTCGCGAGCGGATAGGAAACATTCCGCAGTTTCCTATAGGAGTTGATGTCGCTGTAGCTGAGGTAGGAACTACCAATAGGCTAGGCTTTCAACTTTTGATGTACCAGACTTATGTATCTTTATGAATTATAATAATGGCAAAGAAATGTAAATTTATTTAGAAACCCTTTTAAGGTGTAATGGCATATAATTGTGGAATAAAATGACTCGTGTTATTTTTGGATATTCATCTCTGAGACTATAACTTGTGGTGTGTGTGTTTATTGTGGGGTCACAGTACAGAGTAGTTGATTGTTTATTAAGATTGGGTGTTATTAAGGGAAATGGAACTCATGACAACCCGGATCCCCGACCCCGGATTTGGGGGTGTTACAGCAATTGCACTTGTGTTATCACAGAAAATAAGAATCCTTTCCACTTGCAGACCATAGTCTAGCAATTGATTTTTCATCCACAAAATATGTGCACAACAACTGCCAGCAACAATATATTCAGCTTCAGGTGTAGAAGTAGAAACTGAATTTTGCTTTTTACTGAACCAGGACACAAGCTTGTTTCCTAGAAATTGACAGGTTTCTGTTGTACTTTTTCTATCAATTCTGCAACCTGCATAATTTGCATCTGAATAACTAGTTAGATCAAAACCAGAATCTCCAGGGTACCGAATGCCAAGTTTTGGAATTCCCTTGAGATATCTGAAAATTCTCTTAATAGCTACTAAGTGAGATTCTCTAGGATCAACCTGAAATCTAGCACAAAGACATGTAGCAAACATTATATCTGGCCTACTAGCTGTTAAGTACAGAAGTGAGCCAACCATGCCCCTATAACTTGAAATATCCACAGACTTTTCAGTAGTGTTTAATTCAAGCTTAGTTGGAGTGGCCATGGGAGTTTTTGGAGATGTGCAATCCATTAGATCAAACTTCTTTAAAAGATCATAAATGTATTTAGTTTGACTAATGAATATTCCATCACTAACTTGTTTAACTTGCAAACCAAGAAAGTAGGTTAGTTCTCCCATCATGTTCATTTCATACTTACTTTGCATCAAGTTGGCAAACTTTTTGTAAAGTTTCTCATCTGTAGAGCCAAAAATAATGTCATCTACATAAATTTGAACAAGTATACTAGAGCCATTAACATTTCTAAAGATTAATGTTTTGTCTATAGTACATCTAGTGAAGTGATTCACAAAAAGAAACTTTGACAAAGTATCATACCAGGCTCTAGGTGCTTGCTTCAATCTATAGAGTGCTTTCAAAAGATAGTATACATGATTAGGTAGATTTGGATCTTCAAAACCAGGAGGCTGACTAACATAGACTTCCTCCTCCAAATCTCCATTTAGAAAGGCACTCTTGACATCCATTTAATAGACTTTGAAGTTGGCATGGGCTGCATAGGCTAAGAAAATTTTAATGGCTTCAAGTCTTGCAACAGGAGCAAAGGTTTCATCAAAATCTATTCCTTCTTGTTGACAGTAGCCCTTAGAAACCAATCTAGCACTATGCCATTTTCATCCATCTTGTTTCTGAATACCCATTTAGTGTCTATTGGATTCTTTCCTCCAGGCTTGGGTACCAGCTTCCATACTTTGTTCCTTTTAAATTGGTTTAGCTCCTCCTGCATAGCTAAAATCCAATCAGGATCCAACAAAGCTTCTTCTACCTTCTTTGGTTCTTCCTTAGAGAGGAAGCTACTATATAAACATTCTTTTTGAGTTGCTCTTCTTGTTTGAACTCTAGAATCTACATCACCAATGATGAGCTCAAAGGGGTGATCCTTTGTCCATTTCCTTTGTTGAGGTAGATTAGCTCTAGATGAAGAGGCGTCATTGTTGTCTTGATGTGTGATTGAGTTTTGATTATTAGAAACTCCCCCTGAGTTAATGGATCTTTGATTTGAGAAAGGGGAACTTTCTGTAAGTGATCTATACTGACTTTCAGCTTCTTTTGATGACCCAACGGATGGTGAATTTTGAGTACCAACGAATGAAGCTGGTTGTCTCCCGACGGATAAAGCAGATTGTCTCCCGACGGATGAAGCATTTTGCAACTCGACAGATGTTGAATTTTGTGCTTCATTGGTAGTGGATTTTTCTGCATTATCCTTTGATACTGTTTCTTGATCACTTTCATCATCACTTTCATCACTAACCATCTCCACATTGTCAAATTTGAGGCTTTCATGATAATCTCCATCTTGTAGTCCTTCAATCTTTTTATCAACAAACACAACACGTATTGATTCCACAAAAATGTTGGTTCTCATATTGTAGACTCTGTATGCTTTATCAACATCATATCCAACAAAAATTCCTTCATCTCCTTTAGCATCAAACTTCCCATTCTGATCAGTTTGATTCCTCAAAATATAACATTTGCAGCCAAAGACATGAAGAAAGTTTAGAGTTGGCTTCTTGTTCTTGAATAATTGATAGGGAGTCATGCATTTTGCTTGATTAACCAGAGAAATATTCTGAGTGTAGCATGCAGTATTTACAGCTTCAGCCCAGAAATATGTTGGTAGCTTAGATTCTTCAAGCATTGTCCTTGCAGCTTCAATAAGTGATATGTTCTTTCTTTCTACTACTCCATTTTGTTGTGGAGTTTTTGCTGCTGAAAACTCATGCAAAATCCCATTTTCTTCACAAAATGCTCTCATGACAGAATTCTTGAACTCAGTTCCATTGTCACTCCTGATTCTTCTAACTTTGAAATCGGGATGATTGTTGACTTACCTTATGTGATTGATGATGATTTCACTAGCCTCATCTTTAGACTTAAGGAAATATGTCCAAGAGAACTTTGAGAAATCATCCACAATTACTAGGCAAAATCTTTTCCTTGAGATGGACAACACATTGACTGGTCCAAACAAATCCATGTGTAGCAGTTGTAAAGGTTCTTCAATTGTTGAATCAAGCTTCTTTCTGAATGATGCTTTAATCTGCTTTCCCTTTTGGCAAGCATCACACAGTCCATCCTTAAAAAACTCCACTTGAGGAATGCCTCTAACCAGTTCTTTCTTTACAAGTTCATTCATGGTCTTGAAGTTTAGATGGGATAGCTTCTTGTGTCATAGCCAACTTTCATCTTGACTTGCTTTACTGAGAAAACAAGTAACAAATTCTGCATTTGTTGAGTTGAAGTCAGCTAAATACATATTTCCTTTTCTCACACCAGTGAGAACCACTTTGTTGCTCCTCTTGTTAGTCACTACACAGGCTTCTGAGTTGAAGGTTACTTAATTGCCTTTATCACACAGCTGACTGATACTCAATAAATTATGCTTGAGACCATCCACTAAGGCAACCTCCTCAATGATGACATCTTTTGAAATCAAGCCATATCCCACAGTATAACCCTTGCTGTCATCTCCAAAAGTAATACTTGGGCCAACTCTCTCCTTGAACTCTGTGAGCAGGGTAGAATCACCAGTCATGTATCTTGAACAACCACTATCCAAGTACCACATATTCTTTATGTTTCCCTGCACACATTAAAATCAAATTAAGTTAATTTTGGTACCCAAGTTTCCTTGGATCCCGCCTTGTTAGCTTTCTTCTTCTGTTTCTTAGGTTTGATCTCATTTGACTTGGGGATATCAGATTCATCCTTAGTCATTTGAGTTGGACCTTTGAAACCATTCATTACAACAAAATTATGTTGCACATTTTGATTAACAGGGAATTGCATGCTACTAGTAAACATGTTATTCCAGTAGGGCATGCTAAATGGCATTTGAGGCATACTAAATGCAGCATAATAAGGATTAGGTACAAATGGCATATTAGCAAATTATGCATTCACATTCTGTGTAGACATAACATTCATAGGCATAGAGGGCATGACATTCATGTTGGGAAAATGAGGTGGCACATATATGGAAGTAGGCATGACAGTTTTGCAATTAACAGACAGATGATTTACACTACCACACTTAACATAGATTTTTCTTGGAGCATACTTATCAGGTGTGTAGTTGTTATGTTTGTTAATCCCCACTTTACCATTTCTATTGTTTTTCCTTTTAGCCTCTATTTTAACCTCAATCTTTTCTAGTCTGTTATTCAATTGCTTGATAGACAGATGTCCAACATTCACTTTCTTCTCCTTCCTCACTTGACTAGATTCTCCTGAAATTAAGTTTTTGGAAACTGATCCATATTTTTCATTTAACTTGGCAAGTTCGGCTTTACTTACAGGTTTGCTTACAGCCGGCGGATGAGGATTTATGTCACTCGACGGATAATCCTTTTGGTTATCCGACGGATGACTCTTATCATTCGTCGAGTCCACATCTGTTAGCAATCCTTCAACCAAATTGGATTCCAGCTTCTTCTTGTTCTTCGTCCAGGCTGCATCACAAAAGGACTCAATACCTGGAACATTGGTGATTTGAGCATGAACATCTCTAGATGTTTTCCATGCCTTAATCACCTCATGTTCTCATTCAAGCTTCTTCTTCAAAATCTCTTCTTTCTTCAAGGACTCAGTTAATTCATCCTTAGCAATCTTACACTCAATTCTCAGTTTTTCAAATTCAATAAACTGAGACTCTAGCACATTATTTCTCTCACTTAAAAACAAGTTGTTTTCTTTGATTTTAGCATTTTCCTTAGTGAGGGACTTAAGTGTAACACGCAAATGATATAATTCTGTAGACATGTCATTTATTGCATCATTACACTCAGCTTTAGATAAATGTACAAGGTTAGTGGTGATTATCTGATTACTTGAAGAACTTGTCTCTATTTCATCAGACTTGGCCATTAGGGCTAGATTGACATAGCTGACATCCTCATACTCATTCAGACCATTAACTGCCCAGTCATTTTCTTGTGTAATGAAAGCCCTTTCCTTTTGTTTGAGCAACTCAAAGTATTTCTTTTTATAATCCACAGGCTCAAACTTCTTCTTGCTGGAATCTGACTTTCTACACTCACTGGCAAAGTGCCCTGCCAAGCCACATTTGAAACATTTGAATTTTGATTTATCCACCATGTTTCTACTTGGCTTAGCTGCTCCAAAGTTCTTCTTGAACTTGAGCTTGGAAAATATTCTGGAAAGAATCTTCATTTTCTGCTACCAGCCCCTTGCCCTTGTTTTCACAGACCTTTAAAGTAGACTCAACAACTTCTATCTTCATCTTCTTCTCTTTCTCTAACTCAGCAACCAGTGTAATGGACCCTCCCTTCTTTCTCCCTTTCTCCATTCTTTCATCTTGCTCTATTTCAAGCCCATAAGTCTTTAGAATGCCATACAGTCTCTCTAGTGTGAACTCCTTGTATTCTTGTGAATTTCTCAAGGAGACTGTAATTGGTTTCCATTCTTTTGGTAGGGATCTCAGAAATTTGAGGTTAGAATCTTTGGTTTGGTAGACTCTTCCATGCAGCTTTAGAGCATTTAGTAGCTTTTGAAATCTACTAAAGATATCAGTGAGAGTTTCACCTTCTTCAAAGTGGAAATGCTCATATTGCTGAATTAGTAACTGCATCTTATTTTCTCTAACTTGTTCAGTGCCATCACAGTTAATCTGAATTGTATCCTAAACTTCCTTGGCAGTTTTGCAATTGATGATATTGTCAAAATGTCACCATCAACTCCATTAAACAGAATATTCATGGCCTTCTTGTCCTTCCTGACTTGTTCAATATCAGGATCTGACCATTCATGCCTTGGCTTGGGAACTGATGGCTCATTTCCAGTTGCAGCTCTCATTGGTACATGAGGGCCTCTCTCTATACAATCCACATAGGCCACATCTTGAGAAAGTAAATGAAGATGCATCTTTACCTTCCAGTGATGGTAATTATCTTTATCCAGAAAAGGAATCTTGACTCCAACATCCTTCTTGTTCATCTTGCTATTTGTTGTGATCTTTAAACTCTTGGTTCTTCAAGATCTTGCTCTGATACCAATTGTTAATCCCTAACAATGCAACAAGAATTACAGAAGGGGGGTTGAATGGAATTCTTGAAACTTTTTTTGAATTAAAAAATGTTCTATCTTAATAATATATATAGGTGTTTGATTTGCTAAGTGCGGAATAAGAGTTAGTTAAATACAAACACAAACTAATAAAAACACAAGTCTTTAAAACTTTCTGGTGGATTTGAATGTATTGTGAAGCTTGAATAGCTCACAGCTGCCTACAAATAAGAACAACTAAACTTATAGAGAAATGCTAAGAATATAGCTTACAATTGTTTCTCTGAGAAAATATATTGCTTAGTCTTTTTTTTGTTTATCTATTTGCTACTCTTGGTTTATATATCACCAAGATTACACAGTAATAAGACAAGATAATAAAACAAAACCTATCAAGTCTAATACTATGCTGCTTCATTACTCTATTCCAGCATCTTTGAATATCTTCATAATAGCATGGAAATGGCAATGCTTCTTTGTTCTCAAAAACCCATTTGAATAGGCTTCCACATTCCTTTTGCATACACTCGACGCATGTGACTGTGTTGTCACTGTCAACTCATATTTGAATTGATTATCCGTCGGATACATGATCATCCGTCGGGTTGCCTTGTTGATCATCCGTTGGGTAGTTTTGTTGATTATCTGTCGGGTAGCTATTTGGCACTTGACTTCATTTCATTTATGCAGAATTACAAGACATCATCGATGTACAATTAATCAGCCTATTCTGCATATCTAATTAAAGTCAACATGACTTATATGCTACTACAGAATCTAAACAAAGGTGTTTGCAGAAATGTGCTACATGACTTATTATTACATAAGCTACTCACTCGATGGATGTCAAATCATCATCCGTCGGGACTATATTGAGTCATCCATCGGGACTATGTTTGCTTATTCATCGAGTGCTTCATAATTCACTAAGTTGAATCTACTAAGGTGTTTTGTTAATGAAATCATCAAGTCCACAACATATTCATAACAGGTTATATATGTTCAAGTGGTACTGGATGCTCATGATAAGAGTAATGTCAAGGAAAGGCTGATTCTATTTCTTAAAGATGGAAGAACATACAGAATGTCAGAATCAGATGTGCTGAACAAATCTCTGAAAGAACTTCAATTCTTTCATTATTTTTTGGAGATAAAGTCTGAGATTACCAGAAGATGGTCAAATTTCATAATGAAGACCATAAGGGATAAAGCTAGAATCTCTCGATCAAGGGTTGCAGAATTTGTTCCAAAGATAGTTGAAGATGATGGAAGTGAAATTCCAATGAAGAAGAATTCTGCTAAACTTGAAGTTATTCTGAAAGAGAATTGTCTGTGCTATAATGAAGACTCATCTCATCCAAGGGTAATCAGACTTGGTGATGGATTGGAAAGAAACCACATCTCAGCAATTAGGACTGCAATCTACCAGATTGGAAGTCAAGATGAAGAAATGAAGAGAAATGCAGAAGAGAAGCTGATATCAAACTTTGTCAAGAATCATTTTAGATTCAGATTGATTTAGTAAGATTGGTAAAAGCTACAAGGACTGTAAGTTGTAGTTATTTGTCTAAATAAACTCTCATTGCATTTGTACTTAAATTTTTTGACATCATCAAATTTATTAACTTGTATATTTTTCATAATTTACAAGTTGGGGGAGATTGTTAGATATATTTGTGATGTCATGTCTAATCTGATTTGTTTAGTTTCAGAACTTAATATCAGGACTTACTGGAAATCAGAACTTACTGAAGTCAGAACTTATATCAGAATTTAAGGCCGTCAGGATTTATATCAGGACTTAAGTGCGGGTACTTCAGATAAGGAATGCGGATGATTTACATGAGAGGATCTGGACTAAAACAATAGAAGATATGCGTGAAGAGTTGGACAGTTAGAAGACTTGTAGAAGATATTATCTGATTGATATATTTTAGGAGACAGAATTATATTCCATATCAATTAGAAGATATCTTGTAACTGTGTACTATATAAACACAGCTTAGGGTTTACACTATAGGTGTTATCATTCACGAGAACATTATTCATTGTAACCTAGCAGCTCTTAGTGATATTGTTCATCACTGAGAGAGTAGTTTAACCTACTTTGTAACAGAGTTTATTATATTGAATAAACTTGATTACTGTTACATACTTGTGTTCTAAATCGATTGATTGTATAAACACTATATTCAACCCCCTTCTATAGTGTTGTGTGACCTAACACTATTCATGAACAGTAACAGTGACGTTAAAATGAAATTATTTTCTAAACTGATCTTGGATTTTGTGTAATGTGCATGCATATATACCTGTTACTTGCTGCATTCACACACACACTTAGATAAAGCTTGTCTTCTCTACTTTACAAGTCATGAATCCAAATGCAATACCATATATTACCCTAGACCACGACCAGCAATAACCAATCCATATCTACTTCAAGATATGGAAAAGAAAATGTTTATCCACCATAAAAATTCTGCCTTCAAAACTATAAACACTTCCCAATCCAGAAATCCTAACCAAAGAGCCTTTTACAAAAACCCTAGAAAAGGATTTAGAAATCACACCATTCCATTCTATCAAAGCAGAAAATTCCAAATCCCAAATGCTCAAAACCCTAGACCCTCTAAGTTTTTTCAAGCTAGGGTATACACTAGGAAATCAAACCTCAGAAATGAACCAAACACAAACACAAACAGTTCCAAACCCCCTCCTCCAGACCTTGTAAACCCTTCCAACTCAAAGAAATACCTAGACCTTATCAAAAATGTCCAGCCTGGCATTTGTGTAAATCTGACTGGTGAAGTTGAGAAGGTAATCAGAACTGCTAAATGGGATGGGTTAGTCTTTTATTTGTGTAGACAATACTTCATACATTTGATGGGTGAATTCTATTGCAATATGAATTTTATAAAGGGAGTAGATGGTGTGCTGCATTTTACTACCACTCTGACCAAGAAGGTTATTTGCATTGATAACAAGAGTCTAAACAGAGATTTGCATTTACCTATACACTTGTATGAACTTCCTTGTCGTGATATTTATTCCTTGTTTGTGTTTAACAAAGCTGAGTATGAGTTAATGTTGGGTGTCCTCTGTGAGTCTGATGTGCCTTAGGGGTTGTGTGATGTTAACTTTGGTATCCATTTTAAGCATTTTAAAGGGGTATTTCAACACTTAGTTTTAATAATTAGGGCGAATGTGTTACCTAAGCCTAATCAAAGCAAGTATTTTGACTTTTATGATGTAAAACTCATTTACCTCCTTTATAATAACAAGATAAACTTCAGTATATGCTATGTAATCTTGTTAAACATTATAAATGCTAATCTGGTAGGATACATGCCCTATGGTATTCTCATTACATGTTTCTTTCTAATGTGTAATGTGCACCTTCCTGAAAAATTTGCTAACTTGGGTGATTCTCATATCACCAAAGACCATATAAGACCTCAGATCTTACAACCTGTGAACCTCAAGAGGTTAAACCTACTGTACTTCCTCCAGTACTTAGAGAAGAATACATCTTCCTCTCAAATTCTCCAATTATGAGAGTCATGATCACTGAGCTTAAAACTAAACTTAAATCCTGTAAAAATAGGATTTCCTATTTAGAGAACCTAGCTGGATCAAACCTAGGGAACCTAGTTTGACTGACCTAGAGATTGTGAACTCATTCAAAGTTCCAGTCTCTAATGACTTAGATATGGTTTAGGAATTAGAGGATATAGGATTGGATGCTAGAGGACCCCCCATTGAACTCTTACATGATCTGATTCATGTTTGTGATGTGGATAGAAATATGGTTGGATGATCTGTGTTTGTTGAACTTGAAGTGGTGTTTGATTCTGTGCTACTTAACTCTGCTGATCTGATGTTAACTTTTGTATCATTAACTTTGTTTGTAATGATGGAACTAGATGTTGAACTTGTAATTCTCTATAGTGTATGCACTCCTTTTGCTTTGTAATGTTAAGACAGGTGCAAATGTTTCTTCTCTTTAATCAGTGAACCATACTGATTGAAAAGGAACAATTTGGGCTTCTTGTGAATATAAAATTTGCATTTTGTTACATTCCCTTGCAGTACTGTATTTATGCCTTTATGAATCACTAATATGCATCTACAGGTACTGTTGTCAATATACTAAATGGTTGACTGATAAACTAAGGAAATGATTTCAGTTTGCAGATAATTGAAATAGTTTAAAAAGTTTGATATCCTAGAACTACAACTGCTTTGTTAAATCTGACTAGTCTACTAACCAGTTGTATCCAGTCCACTAGTTCAAAGAATATATATATATGGATTAGCAACTGTGTATTCTAATCATTTTGCAGATTAACAAGTTCATTTCTCAAAAACTCACACAGTTCATAAATAAAATGCAAAAGAAATGTATTTGACATTTACACACTCACACACATCACTCAGGTATGGAAGGTACACAGTTGGACTTATTCAAACTGTATTGTAATAATTGTTTATTAAACTTTTAACATGATAAGTTAGAATCAGTTTAGAACAATTTGAATGTAAACAGTTGGTTCCTTAGAATGTAGTAGTCTTTATCCCATGTAAATTGTAAGGACGGTTATGAGTTTAGATAAAAAGCACTGAAGTAGCATGTATTAGTCTTCGGGAAATGTAACAATACAAGACATAGAATGTATTAGGCTCTCACATGTGTAACAATTTCTTTTGCAAGACTGTACTTTGTATTATTAAATATGTACAACTGGACAGGGTCATAAGTACTTCTACTAAAACATCATGCATGCAACTGAACTAAAATCAAGGATAAACAGTTTTATATGTTAGTTCAAGTTTAAAAGACTTGCGTAAAATAAGTTTGTATTAGCAGTAAAACTCTTTTTGTGATTGTTTAAAATGAAACTATGTTTTTTTCAAATGTCATAGTATGATATAATCAAGGTCTAAAATCACAAAATTACATGCAACTGAACTTAGTTAAGGCCTACAAAGTTCGATATATATACTTGATAATTCTTTAAATTGAAAAGTTATGCATGGAAAAACTTGAATCACAAAACTAGTTTAAAAGGTATAAGTAAGTAAATGTTTTCTTATAAAAAAAGTTATATCTTTAAACTGCAATTAGCATGTTTTAGGAGAGTCTTAAAATCCGAAATTGTGCATGCAACAAGGCGAAATAAAACGTGCATAAATGAATTACACTTAACATGTTTTCTTACTAAAGGACTATAAAACTATCATTGTTTGCTTAAGGTAAATTCAGATTGTAAACTATGCCATGATATTTTTCTTATCTAAACAATTTTTTTTTCACATTGCTTTTGACCATAACAGCTATATTCTTATTCAAGCTATGTATACTTAAAAAAAATCCCATGCTTAATCAGAAATTAGACTGCATGAATGAAACTGAAAACCAATAAGAAACTACTTGCACTTCTTCACATATTCCATGTCTTAACATGATCATATAGTTTCTAAATTGGGATTCACCTACTTTTTGTTATCTTCCAAACAAAAGGGGAAGAGAATTTAAAGTGTTTTATTGTAAATTAAAGGGAAATAAAAAGGGAAAAGAGTACTTAAACGAATTTAGACCCCTAAATTTTTCAAATGCCTAATTTTGCTAGATAATCACTATGCTTCAATATTTTTGAAATATCTAACAAGGTTTTGCAGGATTTATCCTAAGAGAGGAATCAAGCTGAATCCCATAAACTGTATGTGCAAAAATATTTTAAAACTCATGCATACACCAAGGGGAAGCACACACTTGAAAATTTTAAATTTTATGTTTGTTTGGAAAATACCAAAAAGGGGAAGATTGAAAGGATATCTTCGATATATTATTTATTTCGGTATTTGCACAGTTAAACATAAAATTTAAGTACACTTAGATCCTCTCCATTAGGACATGATTTTAATTGATCCAGATCAAAGTCAAATAATCAAACCAGCTAAATTATTTTCAAGACTATTTATAAAAGAGATATATTTTATGGAATATATCTCTAAGAAAATTTGATCAAATAAGAAATATCAAGTTATGATATTTTTTAGATCACAGTTGCAACATCAATAACGCAACAAGCTCGAATAAGGAATATATCAGAAATATTTTTTAGAAATCTCGTGCTAAATTAAAAATGTTTTACTCTTTACTCCTAAATATATTTTACATCCTTCAAAAAAGTTTTTATTCAAATTTTATTAATATTCATAGTTGAAGTATTGATATCCATTTTTACACCCATTCTGTGTGTTCGTAAAGTAATTTTCTCCCGTTTCGTAAAATCAGCATTTCTCGGAGAAAATTATTCAAAAATACTCAAAAATATTTCCCACCACTCAAATACATTTTATATGTTAGGAAATATATTTTAAGTATCTATACAAGTCAAAACTTTGGTCAAAATACCCATCTCTTTCATTCCAAGACCAATAATATTTTTATTCGGAAGTAAAGGCTGACAAAACCGCTTTAAATCTAAATAAATACTTCCACAAACTAGACTTGAAATTTGGTATAGATCACTTAAATGGTATTTTATATGCATGGTAAAAATTTCGTAGCGTTTCAAGAATTTTTATCCGGACACGAATTTAGAGGCAGTTGGTCCTACAGTTGACCACGTTTGACCTAGCTACCATTGACCATTATTGACCAAACTTTGCAGGACATCATTTTATAATATTTAGGTAATTATCATATTTTTATGATATTTATTTAAGAGTTTTTAGGGTGGTCATAATTAATGGTGCTTAATCCTTAATTAAAGTAATTAAAGAATGATTAAAAGAAAAGGAATATATATATTTAATATATATATATATCAGCTCAGATTTGAATTAATACTAGCTTATGCTTCCTTCCCACTTTCAAAGAACACGACCTACTTGCCATGTCATCAATCCATGCGATACACTCCATCCACCATCCATTCCTTCTCAAATCTCAACCATTCATTCCAACCAACTTCCTCTATAAATAAACCCCCACCCCAACCCAACCCATTTTAACTAAGCTAAAGAGCCAAATACTTTCTGGGAATATTTCAAGAAGTGCCTCTCTTCATATCTTTCAAAATCTATACACACACTTCTTCTCAAAAACCTTCTCTCTCTTAAATATATACACATATACTTAAGGTTTTTGATATCCAAGCTTAGCTTCACCCAACCAAGCTTGTTCCCACCAAGTGAGCTCATCCACCACCACTTTCCGGCCTCCCGAAGGTCTGCCCAAGTTCGTCCATAGTGCCAAAATTTGGCCGAACCTCCGACGAATTTTTCCGGTGAACTTTTCCAACCGTTTTCCAAAAGTGGTGAGTTTTTAACTTCTTCTTTGGTTTTCTTTATTTTGAGCTTTGTACTTAATTTATCTACTTCATCTCAAGCTCTAATACAAGATCTCCTATAAAGAAGGTTCTCTAAGAAAAGAGAACGCGGATTCGAACTCGGAATTCGAATAAGTACTTGATCTTCAAACCGAAGCTCTAAACGAAGAAGATATATAATATACAAGTACTTAAATCTCTAAATAATTCCTCACGAGTGAGATTTCATAAATCTCTAAATAACTCCTCACGAGTGAGATTTCATATTTGACATCGCGAGTTGGCCAATTACTTGCATTTTATTTATCGACCTTGACCAATATATTTCGTGAATATAGTATAATTACGAAAGGTATTATTTTATAATCTCGCTAACATCTCTAGTGTTCCGAGAGATTTTAAATCGATCAATAGTGATCTTCATAATTTTGTCAAATATAAGAGACAGATTAAATCACATGAGTTGGCCAATTACTCGCACTTCTATTATTTAGATCTTGGCCAACGTATAGTTCGTGTATATAGTTCAATTACGAAAGATATCGTATAATCCCCTTTGGCATCTTAGTGTTCCGTGGGGTTTTTATTCGATATATATAAACTTTGTAATCATCCGTCTAAGCTTCAAAGGTGGATTTAATCACACGAGTTGACCAATTACTTTGCATTTCATTTATCTCGATCTTGGTCAATGCATAGTTCGTGTATATAGTATCATTACGAAAGGTATCACTTATAACCCCTTCTAGCATCTTCAGTGTTCCGGGGGATTATAAGTCGATCAATAGTAAAGTTCATAAACATCCACCTAAACTTTAAAAGCACAAATTCAAAGCCAATTACTTGCACTTCTATTATTTGGACCTTGGCTAAGAATCATAGAACCTATAAAGTTGCTTGAAGTTAAAAGTATACTTTGACCACATAATCGTCAAATCATAAGTATACTAAATCCATAAGCCTAAGAGCTTAAAAGGATAGGTACAATTCCGAGATTGTAACCAAAGTATTCTTCGATCCATAAATACATAATCGAAAGAAGAAGAATACGAAAGAAGTTATAAGCCATAGTGCTTATACATATATACAAGACTTCTTATTACTCCGATAAACATATATTTTACAAAGACGGAGTAATCATAAGTATACTTGACATATAAATATATATTCCGAGATAAGTATACGTATTGAGCTTGAAGATCAAAGAAGTCATAATCCATATTGATTATACATATAAAGGAATTCTTATATTACTCCGATTAACATATAATCCATAGACACGGAGTAATCAAAAGTATACTTGATATAACATTTTATATCTCAAGTAAAGTATACATATAGAATATTAATATTTTTATTTGAATATTATACTATCTTTTGGGCTAGTAGTACCATAATATACTAGTTCAACACATATTTTCTCTATACTTTGTGTTTTGTGGATTGTCTTATTAGTTTCGCAGTGAGGTGAGGTGACGTGAGGTGATCTTCGTTCTAAGACCCAAATCTCATACGCACTAACGGGGAGTTAGTCGTATTTGCACCATAAAGAAGAGGAAAGACCCAAGACCGGATACTAAAATCCGAGACCGGTGAAAGCTTAGGAACCCAAGTCCACACAAGGGATCTACATCAACTTTGAAGAGATAGCGGGGAGTTATTGTCTAAGATAAGTTGTGTAGGAATTGCATTTATTTTGAGGTGGTGACCCTTGTGTTATGCACCAAAATAAATATTTGTAAGGGTGTAAAGGCTTCTCCGCCTACTAAAGGAGCGGGTTTATATTAGGGGAAAATCCCGAGTCCGAGAGAGGAGCTCGGGGACTGGAGCAGGGGTGAGCGGATCTATTAGAGGTTGCACCATCGCGAACCAGGATAAAATCTCCGTGTGGTATTTTCTTTCCTTGCACATTATTTTTCGCACATATAAACTGCATAACCACTCGGTAAAGTTTTAAAAAGGGATAAAATTATTTTAAAATGCCATAATAAATTTTAAAATGGTAATTAAGCTATTCAACCCCCCTTCTAGCTTAACATAGCCCTCATACGGGACCTAACAATTGGTATCAGAGAAGTGCTTTTTAACGTGTTTGTTAAGTGATTTGAAGATTTACAGGCACAACAAAAAGTGGTCCAAATGGCGTATTTTAATCCCGTTGGTTGTGGTGAAGGATCATCAAGCTTACGACCTCCTCTGTTCGATGGCTTCAACTTTGCAACATGGAAAACTAGATTTTGCATTTATGCAAGATCTCGAGGAGTCAAAATTTGGATGGCTATCGAAGACGGTGTTTGCATACCTACCAAAATTATCGATGACATCCTCATCGAAAAGAAGGTTAATGAATACAATCTCGAGGAAGAAGCCACAATGAATATAGCCGCCAAGGCGGAAATGGTTCTCACAAGTGCACTTGCGGAAAAAGAATACAAAAGAGTAAATAATTGCAAGTTGGCACAAGAGATGTGGAACAAATTAGTGGTAACCTATGAAGGAACCACTGATATAAAAGATTCTCGGACGGAAACATTGATCCAAGATTATGAGAACTTTAAACTCCAAGATGGAGAAAATATCATCGATATGGAAACAAGATTTACTCGTATAATAGATGAATTATCTCAACTTGGAAAGAATTATACTCAAAATGAAAAGAATAGAAGAGTGCTTAAATCTCTACCTCCAAGTTGGAAAGTCAAAGTTACTACTATAAAAGAGATGCACAATCTAAATGAGTATAAGATTGATAACCTGTTCGGAAATCTTCGTGCTTACGAAGAAGATAATATTCCGGAAAAGGTTGCTACAAAAGTGGTGGACAAAAATAAAAATATGGCACTAAAGGCCATATTAATAGATGAAAATGAAAACGATGAGGAGTTAAACGAGGAACTTCAAAATCTCAATGAGAGTGAAATTGCTCTTCTCATGAGACAACTCTGTCGTGTACTTCAAAGCAAAGCTCAAAGATACGGAAAAGGCTTTCTAAAATTAAATAATCAACAAACAATTTTTAACTCTAACGGAAGGCCTAATTACTCCCAAAATTATTCTTCCAACTATAAGAATAATTTTCCGTCAACGAGCTACAACAAAGGCAAAGGCAATCAAAATATGAATACCTATAATAATGCCAATGTCTCTACTACTCATCCCATTTACACTCCTCCAAAACCAAAAGATGCATCTCCGGAGGAAACACAAGATGTGTGTTTTGAGTGTAAACAACCCGGTCACTATAAAAGAGAATGTCCTAAACTTTCAAAGGGACGAAGTCTCGTGGCTAAAAATGGTTGGGATTTGTGTGAAGATGAATAAGCTCCTGAAGCTAGTGAAGAAGTGGTGAATCTATGCTTGATGGCTCTCGGAGAAGAAACTACATCTAGGGAAATCTCCTCTACAAATGAAGAGGTAACATCTAACTACATCTCAATTAAGTCATTATTGGATGAATCTAATTTATCACTTATGGACATGAATAAGCATGATTTAATTGGACTTGTGGTAGAATATAAAAGTAAATACAAAGATGTTGATCAAAGGCTTCACTTAGTATGGTCCGAGAAAATGAAAATAGAAGAAATACATCATACTCAAAATAAAGAGTATACTCGGATGATGGACTCAAAAGTCCAAGATAAAAAAGAGATTACATCTCTAAAAGATCAAAACCATCTCATCAAGGTTGAAGTAAATAAACTTCAACAAAATATAATCAACCTTGAAACAGAGAATATATCACTAATCATCAAAGAGGAAGAGATGGTACGTGAAAAGGTTCAATTGAATGAAAATATATGTGAACTTCACGTTGATCTATTGAACCTAAAGATTCAAATAGAATCAAGTGTTCAAAATAAAGAAACATCTTCTAAAGACAATCTTGATAAAGAAAATGAGCTAATAAAGATCAACGAGCTTACAATTGAAGCTCAAAAGTTGAAAGAAGAAAATCATAAGCTCATAGCTCAAGTTAAGGATCAAGAAATAATCCTTAACAACAAGATTGATGCCTTACAAAAAGATAATGAAAGTCTTGAAAATGTTCTTCAAAGATTTACGAAAGGCAATAAAATGTTGGATCAAATGGTGCATACAAAAACCTCATACAATCATGAAGGTTTAGGATATAATAAGAATTCTCCTCCTAAAAATAATATTCGAAGATTTGTATCACCAACTAAGACTTCACCCGAATCACCATCGTATAGATGTTCTTATTGTAACAAGATTGGACACACGGTTCAATATTGTAAATTCAAGAATGGTGAAATTAAGGGGAAGCATGTATGGATTCGCAAGGAATCATACAAGAAAGATGATAAGTGTGTGCCTTACAAATATATGGAATATAAAGATCAAAGGCAATAAAGGTCTCATCAATGGAGAATTGGAAGAAGAGGTATATGTTGAACAACCTCCAAGCTTTGTAGATCCAAAATTTCCAAATCATGTCTACAAGTTTGACAAAGCACTTTATGGCCTTAAGCAAGCTCCAAGAGCATGGTATGAGACTTTAGCTCAATTCCTTCTGGAAAGTGGATTTAACAGAGGAACAATTGATAAAACTCTGTTCTACCTCAACCATGCAAATGACTTATTTTTGGTACATATATATGTTGATGATATCATCTTTGGCTCTACAAATACAAAACTTTGTGAAAGATTTTCCAAGTTAATGCAGTCAGGATATCAAATGAGTATGATGGGAGAACTTAGCTATTTTCTGGGACTTCAAGTCAAGCAAACTGAAGAAGTACTTTCATAAATCATTCCAAGTACACCATAAATTTACTCGAGAAATTTGGAATACAAGACAGTTCAACTACAACAACTCCCATGGCCACTGCAACCAAGTTAGATAAAGATACTGGAGCATCAGTAGATATTACTAACTACAGAGGTATGATTGGCTCTTTACTCTATTTAACTACAAGTAGACCTGATATTATGTATGCTACCTGTCATTGTGCAAGATTTCAGGCTGATCCAAGAGAACCTCATCTAATAGATGTGAAAAGAATTTTCAAGTACCTCAAGGGTACAACTGATCTAGGATTGTGGTATCCTAGGGAATCAGATATTAAGCTAATAGGTTACTCAGATGCAGATTTTGCAGGATGCAAAATAGATAGGAAAAACACTAGTGGAAGCTGCTAATTTCTTGGAGGTAGATTGGTTTCTTGGTTTAGCAAGAAACAGAAATCAATTTCCACATCAACTGCAAAAGCAGAATATATTACTGCAGGAAGCTGTTGTGCACAGATTCTTTGGATGAAGAATCAGTTACTGGACTATGGGTTAGAATTTTCTAAAATACCCATTTATTGTGATAATCAAAGTGCTATTGCTATGACAGGTAATCCAGTTCAACACTCAATGACAAAGCACGTCAGCATTAGGTACCATTTCATAAGGGAACATATGATGGAAGGTATAGTGGAATTACATTTTGTTCCAACAGATCAACAACTAGCAGATATCTTCACAAAACCACTATGTGAAGCTACTTTTACAAGACTGGTAAATGAACTTGGAATGGTTTCAGGTTTTTTCTCAAAATCTGTTTAGTTTTTGTTCTCATGCATCAGACTTTATGATCAGTGTTTACAGATTGTCTTATCTCCATATAATTTGTGCTTAAATTGTAATATATTAAATACTTATTGTTATCTGATGTGATCCTATATACTCTGATAGTGTTTTGAATGTTATGTGACTATTCAATCCAATGAGGATTAATTGTTAGATGCTGACTTAGTAGTCTTTAACAGAGTGTGTATCCCATGTTTGAATTAGTTATTTGTGTGGAAATCCATAACACAAGCAAACTCTGATTTTGATCTTAGTCAAATTTACTTCTTGTATCTTATTACTAAGTCACAAACTAGATTTTTGCTTCTTATCTGTCAAATTCTGATGTCAGTAAATCTTAAGGATGAACTACATGCTTGATAAGCCTCACTTATCTGAAGAAAACAAAAGAAAAGAAAAAATTGAAATCAGGTACTCCTTTGAGATCTAGAGTAAATATGTGACAAGGAAGACTCAGGTGCATTGCTGGTATTAAGTAATATATGGGGCAACATGAGGCAACCCTTCAAAATCTTGTTCTTCAATTCTTCCACATTCGGTATCCAAATTCTTGATGAGAATCTTAGAAATCCTTGGTTGTCTTTTTGAGTGCAAATATCTTCTCTGGTCAACTCATTCATCATTTGATTCATCACTTCTTCTTGACACTTCTTGATATTTCCTAATAATTCTGGTTGAAAAGTCAACGTACAAATCATTTTTGTAGGTGCACTTGGAGCTCGAATCTCAATTTCCATCTTCTCAAATTCCTTTGATAAATCTTGGGCCATGGTCAATATATTCAGTCTCTCCTTGCGACTCAAAGCATTCGTTACTACGTTCGCTTTTCCGGGATGATAATTGATTGTGCAATCGTTGTCCTTAATCAACTCTAACCATCTTTGTTGTCCTTAATCGTAGTCCTTAACCAACTCCAACCATCTTCGTTTCCTCACTTTCTGGTGGATTTGAATGTATCCACCAGATATATATATATATATATATATATATCAAGAGAACCCTGTGAAGCTTGAATAGCTCACAGCTGCTTACAAATAAGAACAACTAAACTTACAGAGAAATGCTAAGGATACAGCTTACGATTGTTTCTCTGAGAAAATATATTGCTTAGTCTTTTTTTTGTTTATCTATTTTCTACTCTTGGTTTATATATCACCAAGATTACACAGTAATAAGACAAGATAATAAAATAAAACCTATCAAGTCTAATACTATGCTGCTTCATTACTCTATTCCAGCATCTTTGAATATCTTCATAATAGTATGGAAATGGCAATGCTTCTTTGTTCTCAAAAACCCAGTTGAATAGGCTTCCACATTCCTTTTACATACACTCGACGCATGTGACTGTGTTGTCACTATCAACTGATGTTTGAATTGATTATCCGTCGGGTACATGATCATCCGTCGGGTTGCCTTGTTGATCATCCGTCGGTAGCTTTGTTGATCATCCGTCGGGTAGCTATTTGGCACTTGACTTCATTTCATTTATGCAGAATTACAAGACATCATCTATGTACAATTAATCAACCGATTCTGTATATCTAATTAAAGTTAACATGACTTATATGCTACTACAGAATCTAAACAAAGGTGTTTACAGAAATATGCTACATGACTTATTATTACATAAGCTACTCACTCGATGGATGTCAAATCATCATCCGTCGGGACTCTATTGAGTCATCCATCGGGACTATGTTTGTTTATCCGTCGAGTGCTACATAATTCACTAAGTTGAATCTACTAAGGTGTTTTGTTAATGAAATCATCAAGTCCACAACATATTCACAACAGGTTATATCTGTTCAAGTGGTACTAGATGCTCATGATAAGAGTAATGTCAAGGAAAAGCTGGTTCTGTTTCTTGAAGATGGAAGAACATACAGAATGTCAAAATCAGATGTGTTGAACAAATCTCTGAAAGAACTTCAATTCTTTCATTATCTTTTGGAGATAAGGTCTGAGATTACCAGAATATGGTCAAATTTTATAATGAAGACCATAAGGGATAAAGCCAGAATCTCTGGATCAAGGGTTGTAAAATTTGTTCCAAAGATAGTTGAAGATGATGGAAGTGAAATTCCAACGAAGAAGAATTCTGCTAAACTTGAAGTTATTCTGAAAGAGAATTGTCTGTGCTATAACGAAGACTCATCTCATCCAAGGGTAATCAGACTTGGTGATTGATTGAAAATAAACCACATCTCAGCACTTAGGACCGCAATCTACCAGATTGGAAGTCAAGATGAAGAAATGAAGCAAGTCAAGGCTACATTAGCTCAAGTCCTGAGAAATGCAGAAGAGAAGCTGATATCAAACTTTGTCAAGAATCATTTTGGATTCAGATTGATTTTGTAAGATTGGTAAAAGCTACAAGGACTGTAAGTTATAGTTAGTTGTCTAAACAAACTCTCATTGCATTTGTACTTAAATGTTTTTGACATCATCAAATTTATTAACTTGCATATTTTTCATAATTTACAAGTTGGGGGAGATTGTTAGATATATTTGTGATGTCATGTCTAATCTGATTTGTTTAGTTTCAGAACTTAATATCAGGACTTACTGGAAATCAGAAGTTACTGAAGTCAGAACTTATATCAGAACTTAAGGCCGTCAGGATTTATATCAGGACTTAAGTGCGGGTACTTCAGATAAGGAATACGGCTGATTTATAGGAGATGATCTGGACTAAAACAATAGAAAATATGCATGAAGAGTTGGACAACTAGAAGACTTGTAGAAGATAATATTTGATTGATATATTTTAGGAGAAAGAATTATATTCTATATCAATTAGAAGATATCTTGTAACTGTGTACTATATAAACACAACATAGGGTTTACACTATAGGTGTTATCATTCACGAGAACATTATTCATTGTAACCTAGCAGCTCTTAGTGATATAGTTCATCACTGAGAGAGTAGTTTAACCTACTTTGTAACAGAGTTTATTATATTGAATAAACTTGATTACTGTTACATACTTGTGTTCTAAATCTATTTGATTGTATAAACACTATATTCAACCCTCTTCTATATTGTTGTGTGACCTAACACTATTCATGAACAGTAAAAGTGACGTTAAAATGAAATTATTTTCTAAACTAATCTTGGATTTTGTGCAATGTGCATGCATATATACCTATTACTTGCTGCATTCACACACACACTTAGACAAAGCTTGTCTTCTCTATTTACAAGTCATGAATCCAAATGCAATACCATATTACCCTAGACCAAGACCAGCCATAACCAATCCATATCTACTTCAAGATATGGAAAAGAAACAATTTATCCACCACAAAAATTCTACCTTCAAACCTGTAAACACTTCCCAGTCCAGAAACCCTAACCAAAGAGCCTTGTACAGAAACCCTAGAAAAGGATTTAGAAATCACACCATTCCATTATATCAAAGCAGATTATTCTAAATCCCGAATGCTCAAAACCCTAGACCCATTAAGCCTTTTCAAGCTAGGGTATACACTAGGAAATCAAACCTCAAAAATGAACCAAACACAAACACAAACACAAACAGTGCCAAACCCCCTCCTACAGACCTTGCAAACCCTTCCAACTCAAAGAAATACCTAGACCTTATCAAAAATGTCCAGCCTGCTTATGTGTAAATCTGACTGGTGAAGTTGAGAAGGTAATCAGAACTGCTAAATGGGATGGGTTAGTCTTTCATTTGTGTAGACAATACTTCATACATTTGATGGGTGAATTCTATTGCAACATGAATTTCATAAAGGGAGTAGATGGTGTGCTGCATTTTACTACCACTGTGAACAAGAAGGTTATTTGCATTGATAACAAGAGTCTAAACAGAGCTTTGCATTTACCTTTACACTTGTGTGAACTTCCTTGTCGTGATATTTATTCCTTGTTTGTGTTTAACAAAGCTGAGTATGAGTTAATGTTGGGTGTCCTCTGTGAGTCTGATGTGCCTTTGGGGTTGTGTGATGTTAACTGTGGTATCCATTTTAAGCATTTTAAAGGGGTATTTCAACACTTAGCTTTAATAATTAGGGCGAATGTGTTACCTAAGCCTAATCAAAGCAAGTATTTTGAATTTTATGATGTAAAACTCATTTACCTCCTTTATAATAACAAGATAAACTTCAGTATATCCTATGTAATCTTGTTAAACATGATAAATGCTAATCTGGTAGGATACATGCCCTATGGTCTTCTCATTACATGTTTCTTTCTAATGTGTAATGTTCACCTTCCTGAAAAATTTGCTAACTTGGGTGATTCTCATATCACCAAAGACCACATAAGACCTCAGATCTCCCTTACAACCTGTGAACCTCAAGAGGTTGAACCTATTGTACTTCCTCCAGTAATTAAGAAGAAGACATCTTCCTCTCACATTATGAATCTGTGAGAGTCATGATTAGTGAGCTTAAAACTGAACTTAAAAAGGTTAAAACAGAAAATAAGGAGATTAAAGACAAGGTGGCTTACCAAGAAAGTGTAACTATATCCTGTAAGAATAGGATTTCCTATTTAGAGAACCTAGCTGGATCAAACCTAGGGGAACCTAGTTTGACTGACCTAGAGATTGTGAACTCATTCCAAGTTCTAGTCTCTAATGACTTAGATATGGTTCCGAAATTAGAGGATATATGATTGGATGCTAGAGGACCCCCCATTGAACTCTTACCTGATCTGATTCATGTTTGTGATGTGGATGGAAATGTGGTTGGATGATCTATGTTTGCTGAACTTAAAGTGGTGTTTGATTCTGTGCTATTTAACTCTGCTGATCTGATGTTAACTTTTGTATCTTTAACGTTGTTTATAATGATGGAACTAGATGTTGAACTTGTAATTCTCTCGAGTGCATGCACTCCTTTTGCTTTGTAATGTTAAGACGGGTGCAAATGTTTGTTCTCTTTCATCAGTGAACCACACTGATTGAAAAGGAACATTTTTGGCTTCTTGTGAATATAAAATTTGCATTTTGTTACATTCCCTTGCAGTACTGTATTTATGCCTTTATGAATCACTAATATGCATCTACAGGTACTATTGTCAATATACTAAACGGTTGTACAGATAAACTAAGGAAATGATTTCAGTTTGCTGATAATTGAGATAGTTAAACAGTTTAATATCCTAGAACTACAACTGCTTTGTTTAAATCTGACTAGTCTACTAACCAGTTGTATTCAGTCCACTAGTTCAAAGAATATATATATATATATATATATGGATTAGAAACTGTGTATACTAATCATTTTACAGATTAACAAGTTCATTTCTCAAAAACTCACACAGTGCACAAACAAAATGCAAAAGAAGTGTATTTGACATTTACACACTCACACACATCACTCAGGTATGAAAGGTACACACTGTTGGACTTATTCAAACTGTATTATAATAATTGTTTATTTAATTTATAACATGATAAGTTAGAATCAGTTTAGAACAATTTGAATGTAAACAGTTGGTTCCTTAGAATGTAGTAGTGTTTATCCCATGTAAATTGTAAGAATGGTTATGAGTTTAGATAAAAAGCATTGAAGTAGCATGTATTAGTCTTCTGGAAATGTAACAATACAAGACATATAATGTATTAGGCTCTCACATGGGTAACAATTTCTATTGCAAGACTATACTTTGTATTATTAAATCTGTACAACTCGACAGGGTCATACGTACTTCTACTAAAACATCATGAATGCAACTGAACTAAAATCAAGATTAAACAGTTATATATGTTAGTTCAAGTTTAAAAGACTTGCGTAAAATAAGTTTGTATTTGCAGTAAAACTCTTTTTGTGATTATTTAAAATGAAACTATATTTTTATTCAAATGTCATTGTATGATTTAATCAAGGTCTAAAATCACAAAATTACATGCAATTGAACTTAGTTAAGGCCTACAAAGTTCGATATATATACTTGATAATTCTTTAAATTGAAAAGTTATGCATGGAAAAACTCGAATCACAAAACTAGTTTAAAAGGTATAAGTAAGTAAATGTTTTCTTATAAAAAGAAGTTATATCTTTAAACTGCAATTGGCATGTTTTAGCAGAGTCTTAAAATCCGAAATTGTGCATGCAACAAGGCAAAATAAAACGTGCATAAATGAATTACACTTAACATGTTTTCTTACTAAAGGACTATAAAACTATCATTGTTTGCTTAAGGTAAATTCAGATTGTAAACTATACCATGATATTTTTCTTATCTAAACATTTTTTTTACATTACTTTTGACCATAACAGCTATAT
This sequence comes from Apium graveolens, assembly GCF_009905375.1. Classification (NCBI taxonomy): domain Eukaryota; kingdom Viridiplantae; phylum Streptophyta; class Magnoliopsida; order Apiales; family Apiaceae; genus Apium; species Apium graveolens. Next base: position 222,040,436 of record NC_133651.1, on the reverse strand, counting down.
TCTTATTCAAGCTATGTATATGTTAGGTAACACAACACTTTAGAAGGGGTTTGAATACAGTGTTTATTACAATCAAATCGATTTCGAACACAAGTAACAGTAAACAGATATATTCAATATAATAAACTCTGTTACAATAGAACTGTTCTCTCTCAGTGATGAACAAATATCATTAAGAGCTGCTAGGTTACAATGTATGATCTTCTCGATAATGATAACACATATAGTGTAAACCTATGTATGTGTTTATATAGTACACAGTTATAAGATAACTTCTAATTGATATGAAATATAATTCTGTCTCCTAAAATATATCAATCAGATATCTTATACAAGTCTTCTTATCTTCTAACTCTTTCCATGCATATCTTCTTTTATTTTAGTCTCGATCTTCTATCCTGTAAATCAGCTTCCTTCCTTAACTGTAAGTCCTCCCGCACTTAAGTTCTGATATGACCTTAACTTCTGATATCTATCTTCTGACTTCCAGTAAGTACTGATTCCAGTAAGTCTTGATATTTCCTGTTTATTAAGATCTGAAAACTAAACATGAAACATATTAGACATGACATCTCAAATATATCTAACAATCTCCCCCAACTTGTAAATTATGCAAAAATATACAAGTTAATAGATTTGATGAAGTCAAAAACATTTAAGTTCAAATGCAATGAGAGTTTAATAAGACTATTAACTACAACTTACAGAACATGTAGCTTTACCAACATCACTGGATCAATCTGAATCCATAATGATTCTTAACAAAATCTTTTACCAGCTTATCTTCAGCTTTTCTCAGAACTTCAACTAACTGTGCTTTGACCCGCATAAGTTCTTCATCTTTACTGTCACCAATTTGATAAATGGCTGTTCTGAGAGCTTGAATTGATGTTCTTTCAAGTCCATCACCAAGCCTGATAACTCTAGGATGTGAAGAGTCTTCATTATAACATAAGCATCTTCCTTTCAGAATAACTTCCACCTTAGCAGAGTTCTTCAGCATAGGAATTTCTCTTCCATCATCTTCAGTAATCATTGGAATATACTGAGAAGCCTTTGTACCAGGGATTCTGAGAAGATCTTTTATAGCATTCAAAATGCATTCTGACCATCTTCTTGTAATATCATATTTTACTTCCAGAAGATAGTGAATATGTTGAAGCTTTCTGATAGACTTCTTTAGCACATCAGTATCAGCTAGTCTATAAGTTCTTCCATCATTGAGAAATAAGATCAATTTCTCTTTTAGATTTTCTTTATCATGAGCATCTATCACAATTTGAGCAGACAGCACTTTGTCAAGGTGCTTTTATTTGATTTGTTAATATGGTTTGTCTGTCAACATGAAAGGATCTCTTAGAGTAACTTCTACTCTTGTTTGTATCTTCTCTTCATCAGAACCTAATCCAGCTCTATCTCTAGGTTGCTTGGCTCTCAACCCAAATGTTGCGAGTTGATTAATCATAAGATTGGATTTTGGTTCAACTGGAGTAGCTTTCTTCCGTAACAGCTTCTTCTTATCATCAATTGTCATCTTTTTCAAATCAACTTGAGCATTGTCAGTAGTTGATGTCTTGATAGCTTGATCAAAATTTGATGTTTCTTCTATAGCTAGCTGTTCTTCATTCTGAACAACTTGAGCAGTGTCAGAGGTTGTTTTAGATTCTTCAATTAACTTTCTTCTCTTCAGTTTCATCTTCTATCAAATTATCATCATGCATTGTAGCTTGATAGACTGGAATGAAAGAACTTATCTTTTTCTGAATCTTTAAAGGTTCACCAACCTTTTCTTTTCCCTTTGACTTAGGATCAATCTCAGTTTGTGATCTAGTCTTGGACTTTGAAGCCTCAGAATTTGACTTTTCCTTGATCACAATGCCTTTTTCCTTAGGCCTTGGAAGTTTCTTTGCATCAGAAGCTTTAGACTTTAGATTTGTCTTCTCAGTTGCAAATCTAGCTTCTTCCTCCTTGAGAGTTTCCAAATCCATTCCTGGATTTTGTTTTAGAAATAATCTTCTAGTTATCTCCTCATCAAGTGTCTGGATTTTAGGATCTTTGTAATAAACAGTAGTCTTCTTCCTTTTTAGCTTCAGAGTTTGTAAAAACTTCTGAGAGTCTTTAGATCCTGACTGAATCAGGATATCAGAACTTGACATCAGACTTTGCTTATCAGAACTTGACTTGTCCAGTGTAGAAGATTTTCCTTGAAATTTTCCTTGACCTCTACTCTTATCAGAGTTTCCCTGGTCATCACCTTCGTCATCCTTCTTCTTTAGTTTTGGTGTAGGTGAACATTTGGACTTAACTACCTTCTCCCCCTTTTTGGCATCATCAGGAAGTAAGAGAGAGAGAGAGAGAGAGAGAAGAAGTTCAAATGAAGATTGGATCTCATCCAATTGAGCTTTCCAGAGAAGCTTGATTTTGTAGAACCTCAATAATTTGGGCATGTTGCTTCTCTTGAATCTTCTCAATTGCTTCAATTTTCTCAAGAGTAGGTCTGATATATCTATTCTTGTCAAGCTTGATCTGTAGATGTAGCTTATCAGCATTTTCTTTTAGTGTATCAACCTTATGATGAATAATGGAATGTAGACCATGAAGACTTCTTGTACTCATAGCTGTAACCTTGAGTTGAGTCTTGAAATCAGAATTTGACAATAAGTTATCAGCTTTTGACACATGCTCTGTCAGAATTTTGGTGCTTGGAATAAAATATGATTCATTCCACTTCTTGGTCCACTCAACTCCCCTGTGAGTTTCTTCCCTAGGTACAGGAGCATCCTGTTCAATAAATTTTTTGACCAATTCTTCCTTTCCCAGAATGGGAGATGGAGTCTCAACAGAATCACTGTCTTCAGAACTTGAGGAAGATTCATTATGTTCTGACAGCACAAGAGTGTGTGATGCAACTGGAGATTTAGAAATAACATCATCTAAATTCTGATCATCAGAATGTATCTCCAGAGCTGGTGCATATGGTATCTCAGCATCTAAGATTGGAGAGTTGACTGTAGATGGCTGAGCTGCTGTAGATGGAGCTTCCAAAAATAGAATAGTTGGTATAATCAGCCTTTGAAGATCAATTTCAGGACTTAATCATGAACCTTCAACTATTGTCTCTCTGACTGGAGAAGCAGTAGGAGTAATCACTGTATCAGGAACAGTGTCTTGGGCTTTAGCTGGAAGGGCTTCAATGATAATTGGCTCTTTTGAGATCAGAGATTCCTGATCCCCTTCCTCAGCTTCTTCAGTATCTTCTGATGGAGACTTAGCATTATACCTCTTTGCCTTCATTTTCTTCAATATCCTTGCCAATGAAGGAGTTGTTGTTAAAGCATCAGAGCTTACAGATTTCCTCTTCAAAGTATCAGAACTTTGAGATGCAGTTTCTTTCTGAGAAGTAACATTCTCAGGGTCAACTGTGACAGGTTCTGAAGCATGAACCTGTGCTTCCTCTTCACTGTAACTTAGGATATGTCGATTCAAATTCAACATTTGTTTGTCAAATCAGCATAAATTATTAGTAACCACAACTTTAATCAAAACATTCATCAAGAAATACAGTTTAAGTGGGTGAAGTAAAGATTAATAGGTTTCAATAATAACATTCACATTCACATAAAACGAGATAAACAGAGATTAAATCTTGCAATCAAAAGAAATTTCATTAAAATATCCAAAGAGTACATTCATGAAGTTTATAGATTACATGCAAAAGATTACAAGATAATCTTATTCTAAGATAGTGAACATCAATGGCCTCAGTCCAAGAAGGAAAGCTATCAACTAGTTCCTCCTGCTGTTGACAAAAAGCACTGCAAGACGGATGATCCGTTCTTGCTGAAGAAGAGCCTCTTTGCGTTCTTCTTCCAGGCGATTAAGATGGAGTTGATAGTCCATCTGGAAGAACAAGAGATTCGTCTGAACCTCTTGTGGAATCATGTTCCATATCTCAGCAGGAATGGTAGTGATGTGCCAATCCTGTTCCCAGTTATCACAGCTAAACTCGACATTGAAGGTGTCATAGTTCATGAACATGTTGACTAGAACCATTTTGATGAAGGAAGAAAATGGTGAAAATTTACAGAGAGAGAAAATGATATTGTGTGAGAATAGATGATGATTTGTTTGAGATGAGATGTCGGTTAAATAACCAAAGGAATATCAAGGGACTAGAGGACTGATTAATAGTTATGTAAAAAAATAATGATGCCTCGTCTCCCTAGACTAATGTGTAATAAGAACAGTTAGTAAAAATGAAAGTAGGAGTTAATGTGTACGAGAAATAAGTAATAATTACTGTGCACATGCATTTTTTCAAGACAAACACATTTACCACTAACCCAAATGATTATGACTGTTTTTATCTCACATAAATATATTCTGATTAAATATGACCGTTTCAGTTTTTACCATAAATAAGTCAAGTAAAGAATAATACCACGTAAGCATCAAGGATTCCATCAGGATTTAATATCAGAACTTTAACTTATATCAGATTTTAACAGGAATATGGCTTCTGTACTCAAAAAGTGAATATCTTTTTATGTGAATCTTCATACAAATACTGACTTGATTCTTCAGAGTTTAATCATCAGAACTTTCATCAGAACTTGTCCTCAGAATTTATGCAAATGACACTTAACTGTTTGTCAAAAACAACTTAATCACCACAGTAATTTTCATCATTCATATTAAGTGAAAGTGTGTGCATTCAGCAAATTATTAGATAAAGATTAAAGTCTAATAAACTTCAGTACATCTTAGAAATAAGGCATAACTAAGAAAAGTGCTTAAAATCTGTCATCAATCATGAAGTCTACTATAGAACAAATTTATGCAAGAGTCCACCTCAACTGTTTGTGCTCATTTTATGCATCTTTAGAAATTCCTTTTTACAGTGGCTTCTCAATGTAAGTGAGTCACAACTGCTTATCAGAATTTATGCTATTATCAGAGTATTTCTCCAGTAATCAGAGAATGTGAAAAGTCACCAAGAAATATTTATTTGCTTTTCTAATGCATATTACTTAATACCAGCAATGCACTTGGGTCTTCTCTTTCACATTATTTTCTCTAGATCTCAAAGGAGTACCTGACTTTTATTTTATTTTATTTTATTTTCTTTTGATAAGTGAGGCTTATCAGCATTTAGTTCATCTTTAAGATTTACTGACATCAGAATTTGACAGATAAGAGGCAAGAATCTAGTTTGTGACTTAGTAATAAGATACACAAAGTGAACTTGACTAAGCTCAATATCAAAATTTGCTTGTGTTAATGAGTTTCCACATAAACAACTAATTCAAACATGGGATTTCTAGTATCTTAAAGACTACTAGGTCATCATCTGGAACAGTATCCTCATTGGATTGAATTGTCAAAGAACATTCAAAACACTTATCAGAGTAAATAGATCCACATCAGATAACAATCAGCATTTAATGAATTTCAATTTAAGCACAGATTATATGAAATAAAACAATCTGTAAACACTGATCATAAAGACTGATGCATAAGAACAAAAACTAAGTATATTTAGAGAAAGAACCTGAAACCATTCCAAGTTCATTTACCAGTCTTGTAAAGGTAGCTTCACATAGTGGTTTTGTGAAGATATCTGCTAGATGTTGATCTGTTAGAACAAAATACAATTCCACTGTACCTTCCATCACATGTTCCCTTATGAAATGGTACCTAATGCTGATGTGCTTTGTCATTGAGTGTTGAACTGGATTACTTGTCATAGAAATTGCACTTTGATTATCACAGTAAATAGGTATTTTAGAAAATTCTAACCCATAATCCAATAATTGATTCTTCATCCAAAGAATCTGTGCACAACAGCTTCCTGCAGCAACATATTCTGCTTCTACAGTTGATGTGGAAATTGACTTATGTTTCTTGCTAAACCAAGAAACCAATCTGCCTCCAAGAAATTGGCAGCTTCCACTTGTGCTTTTCCTGTCTATTTTGCATCTTGCAAAATCTACATCTTAGTAACCTATTAGCTTAAAATCTGATTCTCTGGGATACCACAATCCTAGATCACCTGTACCCTTAAGGTACTTGAAAATTCTTCTCATAACTATTAAGTGAGGTTCTCTTGGATCAGCCTGAAATCTTGCACAAAGAGAGATAGCATACATGATATCAGGTCTACTTGCAGTTAAATAGAGTAAAGAGCCAATCATACCTCTATAGTTAGTAATATCTACTAATGAACCAGTATCTTTATCTAACTTGGTTGCAGTGTCCATAGGAGTGGATGCAGTTGAACAATCTTGCATTCCAAATTTCTTCAGTAAATTTCTGGTGTACTTAGATTGACAGATAAAAGTACCTTCTTCATTTTGCTTGACTTGAAGTCCCAGAAAATAGTTGAGTTCTCCCATCAACTCATTTGATATCTTGACTGCATTAGCTTTGCAAACCTCTCACAGAGTTTGGCATTTGTAGAACCAAATATGATATCATCAACATATATCTGTACCAAAAGTAGGTCCTTTCCATGATTGAGGTAGAACAGTGTTTTATCAATTGTACCTCTGTGAAATCCACTCTCCAGAAGGAATTGACCTAAAGTCTCATACCATGCTCTAGGAGCTTGCTTAAGGCCATATATGCTTTTTCAAGCCTTTAGACATGATTTGGAAATTTTGAATCTACAAAGCCTGGAGGTTGTTCAACATACACCTCTTCTTCCAATTCTCCATTGAGAAAAGCACTTTTTACATCCATTTGAAAGAATTTAAACTTTTTGTGAGCAGCATAAGCCAAAAAGATTCTTATGGCTTCTAATCTAGCAACTGGTGCAAATGTTTCATCATAATCAATACCCTCATATTGAAAGTAGCCTTTAGCAACCAACCTTGGTTTGTTTCTTGTAATTATGTCATCACTGTCAGTTTTATTTCTGAACACCCATTTTTTGCCAACTACTGATCTGTTCTTTGGTCTTCGCACTAGGGTCCAGACTTTATTTCTTTCAAATTCATTTAACTCTTCCTGCATTGCTTGCACCCAATCAACATCTTGAAGAGCTTCTTCCACTTTCTTTGGTTCAGTCTGAGATAGAAAAGAATGATAGAGACATTCATTTGATGTTCCAGTTCTAGTTCTGACACCTGCTTCAGGATCTCCAATTATTAAGTCAGGTGTATGTGATTTGGTCCACTTCCTTGCATATTGAAGTTGACTTCTAGAACTGGATCCTCCCCCATGATCCATGTTGTCTCCATCAGCATTTTATGATGCTCCCCCTATAGTTATGCTCTCTGAGACTTCAGAATTTGACTTGGATCCTTCAGGATTTGAAGTATCAGAGTTTCCAGAATTATCAGAATTTGGCTCATCAGAACTAGATGAATTAGAACTTGAAGAGCCAGTGACAGGTTCTGATGCTTGTTCCCCCTGGACAGGTGCATTTTCCTTTGGAGTTGTTACCACAGATTCAATGACATCAGTACTTACAGGATCAGAGTATAAGTCATCAAAATTTACAAAATCAGAATTTAAGTCTTCATTTTCAAATCTCAGCTGATCGTGATCATTGAAATCTTCAAGTCCAGTAAGCTCTTATCATCAAAAGATACATTGATAGATTCCATGACAACCCTTGTTCTTAAATTGTAGACTCTGAAGGCTTTTGTGGAAAGTGTATATCCAACAAAAATTCCTTCATCAGCTTTTAGATCAAATTTTGACAGCTGTTCAGGATGAGTCCTAAGAACAAAACACTTACATCCAAATACATGAAAGTATTTCATATTTGGATTTTTTTTCTTCACCATCTCATATGGTGTTTTTCCTTGCTTGTTTATGAGTGTAGCATTCTGTGTAAAATAAGCAGTCTGCACAGCTTCAGCCCAAAAGTAGGTTGGTAGCTTTGCTTCATCAAGCATAGTTCGTGTAGCTTCAATGAGAGTCCTGATCTTTCTTTCTACAACTCCATTTTGCTGTGGAGTTCCAGGTGCAAAAAATTCCTGTTTAATTCCATGCTTTTTGCAGAACTCTTTCATGATTGAATTCTTGAACTCAGTGCCATTATCACTTCTTATAATTTTAACAGAATCTTTGACCAACTTATCCAGATGTCTGACATGATCAGTTAGAGTAGATGCAGTTTCATTCTTCTTGTGCAAGAAGTACACCCAAGTTTATCTTGTGAAATCATCCACTATAACCATAGCATATTTCTTCTTTACAATAGACATGACATTGACTGGACCAAATAGATCAACATGCAGTAGGTGATAAGGCTCAAGAATTGATGAATTAGTTTTGCTCTTGAAAGAAGATTTTTTTTTGACATGAATCACAAAGGCCATCATGAGCAAATACTGATTTTTGCAGTCCTCTCACAAGATCTTTCTTTACAAGCTCATTTATGTTATTAAAGTTTAAATAAGAGAGTCTTGTGTGCCAATTTTAGCTTTCTTAAATTAATGCTCCACTCAACAGAAAGATTGCAGAACCATTAGAACTTATTGAAAGTCCGGATTCATAAATGTTACCATGCCTATAACCTTTCAAAACCACTTTGCCTGTAGAATTGCTTACAACTTCACAGTGTTCTTCAAAGAAATCCACATGATAACCTCTGTCACAGATTTGACTCACACTTAGCAGATTGTGTTTAAATCCTGAGACAAGAGCTACTGATTCAATTATGACATTCCCAAGATTAATATTGCCATATCCCAGAGTTTTTCCCATGTTGCCATCTCCATAAGAAACTCCTGGGCCAGCTTTCTCCACAAAGTCTGAGAGCAGGGCTTTATTTCCAGTCATATATCCTGAACATCCACTATCCAGTACTAGGATGTTTTTCGTATTGCCCTACAATCATAAAGACCACTAATGGTTAGTTTTAAGGACCCAGACTTGCTTGGATCCTTTGGCCTTCTTAAGTTTATTAGCATTTGCAACGGATTTAATATCAGAGTTTATGCTAACATGCTGTTTATCAGAACTTATATCAGACTTTGCATCAGACATTACACTAGAAGGAATTAAAATAATTTTCTTCAAAGAGGGTTTTATTTGATAATAATCATACTACAAACTATGATATTCCTTACAAGTATAAATGGAATGCCATAAACTACCACAATGAAAACAAGGATTTTGTGGCTTAAACCTAATAGACTGACTCTTAACTCCTGACTTAGGAGGTAAAGAGTTTATATTCTTATTCTTCCTGCAAAAAGAAGCAAAATGGTTAGAGTTTCCACAATAATAACATTTCTTTCTGGGAGCATTAGGAACAGGCATATAATTATTGCTTTTATTCACACCTTCCTTTCCATTCCTATTTTTCCTAGCTGCCTTTACCTTGTTGACATTTCTTATTTCTTTCAGCTTATGCTTAAGCTACTTCTTTATCATTAAGCCTATGTTAACTTCAGCTAGTTTATCCTGTTCTAATTTGTCAGAAGTTGACTTTTCCTTAACTTCTGCTACAGACTCTTTCATCTTTTCAGAATCAGACTTTACATTTTTAGCTACAAACTTAACAAGATTCACCTTTGGCTTAGCAGTCTGTTTAACAACACTTGGCTCAATTTGTTCAGTTCCTTTTTCACTTTTATCATCTCCATAACCTAAGCCCTCTTTCCAGTTTCCACTACTTAATAAATTCTGAGTTGTTCTGCCAGAGTTAGTCCAAGTCCTGATAATCTCTCTTTCTTTTTCTAACTCAGTTTTTAGAAATTGATTCAATTTTAGCACTTCATCTCTAACATAAAAGCATCATCTCTTTCTTTCTGAGTTTGATGGAATATAACTAACTCCTTTTCTAAATAGTCATTCCTTTTATTATAAGCAAGATTTTCAGAAGTTAATCTTTCACATGTTAAAGTTTGATCTTTGTAGCTAATAAACATGGTTTTAAGATATAGTCTCAACTCAGTAATATTATCAATATGAAAAGTATAAGTTATTTGAGGTACCTTCAATTCAGCAGTTTTAGGGCTGCCATCAGTATTTGCCATTAAAGCACAATTCACCTCATCTTCAGAATCTGAAGAGTCTGTCCAGCTTTTCTTCTTTGTGACAAGTTCCTTATCTTTTTCACTCTTTCCTTTCTTCTAGTCAGGAGATATGTGGCCTCTTTCACCACAATTGTAGCATTTGACATTTGAGTTGTCTCCTCTGTCAGACTTTGCATTTCAGCCTTCATACTTTCTGAACCCTTTCTTATCAGAACTTCCACCTTTCTTGGAAAACTTCTTTCCCCTTCTGAATTTCCTGTAGGATATCCTTGTGATACCCTTCACCATAAGAGCACACAATTTCATCATCTCTTCATCAACATCTATTTCAGGTAAAATTTTAGTTTCTGAATCATAATCATCAGAACTTGATGATTCTGAATCAGACTTTATGATGAGAGCCTTTCCTTTGCCTTTCTTTGAGACAACCACTTTGGGGGGTTCCCCCTCAGCTTTAAGAGAAACTATCCTAGACTTTCTCACATGCCTCTTGCTCCTTTGATCCATCTCAAGTTCATAGTCTTGAGCATACCATAAATTTCATCAAGAGTAGTTTCATCAAGAGCATAGTTGTCTCTTATAGTAGTAGACTTCAAATCCCAACAGGAAGAGCTAAAAGGAATTTTAGATTTAAATCTTTAAGATCATATTCCTTGTCCATCAGTGACAGATCATTCAAGAGTTTGACAAACCTGTCATATAAGTCAGTTAATGACTCATCAGCTTTTGAGTCAAAGTGCTCATACTCTTGAGTGAGTATAGTCCTCCTGTTCTTCTTGATTACATCAGTTCCCTGGCATCTTGTCTCCAAAGCATCCCATATCTCCTTTGCAGTCTTGCAATGAATTACCCTATTTGACATGACATTATCAATGGCACTATGCAGCAAATGCCTTACCTTTGCATCCTTGGCAATGGATGAGATATCTTCAGTTGTATACTCATTTTTCTCCTTTGGTATGGTCTTTGCTGGCTGATTTGCAACTACAACAGAGAGCTTGGTTGGCTTATGTGGTCCTTCATTAATTCTGTCAAGGTATTCTGGATCTATAGCTTTCAGAAATATAGCCATCTTCACTTTCCATAATGGATACTCAGAAGGTCTCACTATGGGAATCCTAATAGTCTCATATCGACTGTGAATTTGAGTGTTTTTAGTTTCTTCAATTTTGGTGGGCTTGGTTGGAGTTTATGCTTCTTCATACATGATTGTTTGGATCTTTACTGTATGTGTGTTAATAGATAAGCTCCGATACCAATTGTTAGGTCACACAACACTATATAAGGGGGTTGAATACATTGTTTATTACAATCAAATCGATTTCAAACACAAGTAACAGTAAACAGATATATTGAATATAATAAACTTTGTTATAATGGAACTGTTCTCACTCAGTGATGAACAAATATCACTAAGAGCTGCTAGGTTACAATGTATAATCTTCTCGATAATGATAACACATATAGTGTAAACCTATGTCTGTGTTTATATAGTACACAATTACAAGATAACTTCTAATTGATATGGAATATAATTCTGTCTCCTAAAATATATCAATCAGATATCTTATACAAGTCTTCTTATCTTCTAACTCTTTCCATGCATATATTCTTTTGTTTTAGTCTCGATCTTTTATCCTGTAAATCAGCTTCCTTCCTTAACTGTAAGACCTCCCGCACTTAAGTTCTGATATGACCTTAAGTTCTAATATCTATCTTCTGACTTCCAGTAAGTACTAATTCCAATAAGTCCTGATATTTCTTGTTTGTTAAGATCTAAGAACTAAACATGAAACATATTAGACATGACATCTCAAATATATCTAACAGTATACTTAAAAAAAATCCCATGCTTAATCAGAAATTAGACTGCATGAATGAAACTGAAAACCAATAAGAAACTACTTGCACTTCTTCACATATTTCATTTCTTAACATGATCATATAGTTTCTAAATTGGGATTCACCTACTTTTTGTTATCTTCCAAACAAAAGGGAAAGAGAATTTAAAGTGTTTTATTGTAAACTAAAGGGAAATAAAAAGGGAAAAGAGTACTTAAACGAATTTAGACCCCTAAATTTTTCAAATGCCAAATTTTGCTAGATAATCACTATGCTTCAATATTTTTGAAATATCTAACAATGTTTTGTAGGATTTATCCTAAGAGTGGAATCAAGCTGAGTCCCATAAACTGTATGTGCAAAAATATTTTAAAACTCATGCATACACCAAGGGGAAGCACGCACTTGAAAATTTTAAATTTTATGTTTGTTTGGCAAATACCAAAAAGGTAAAGATTGAAAGGATATCTTCGATATATTATTTATTTTGGTATTTGTACGATTAAACATAAAATTTAAGTACACTTAGATCCTCTCCATTAGGACATGATTTTAATTGATCCAGATCAAAGTCAAATTGTCAAACCAGCTAAATTATTTTCAAGACTATTTATGAAAGAGATATTCCATTATTCTAAAAACATCAAAATTATATTTTATGGAATATATCTCTAAGATAATTTGATCAAATAATAAATATCAAGTTATGATATTTTTTAGATCACAGTTGCAACATCAATAAGGTAACAAGCTCGAATAAGGAATATATCAGAAATATTATTTAGAGATTTCGTGCTAAATCAAAAATGTTTTACTCTTCGCTCCTAAATATATTTTACATCCTTCAAAAGAGTTTTTATTCAAAGTTTATTAATTTTCATGGTTGAAGTATTAATATCCATTTTTACACCCATTTTGTGTGTTCGTAAAGTAATTTTCTCCCGTTTCGTAAAATCAGCATTTCTCGGAGAAAATTATTCAAAAATAATCAAAAATATTTCCCACCACTCAAATATATTTTATATATTAGGAAATATATTTTAAGTATCTATACAAGTCAATATTTTGGTCAAAATATCCATCTCTTTCATTCCAAGACCAATAGTATTTTTATTCGGAAGTAAAGGCTGACGTAACCACTTTAAATCTAAATAAATACTTCCACATACTAGAATGACTTGAAATTTGGTATGGATCACTTAAATGGTATTTTATATGCATGGTAAAAATTTCGTTTTATTTCGAGAATTTTTGTCCGGGCACGAAGTTCGAGGTAGTTGGTCCCAAAATTGACCACGTTTGACCTAGCTACCATTGACCAAACTTTTTTGGACATCATTTCATAATATTTAGGTAATTAAAATATTTTTTATGATATTTATTTAAGAGTTTTTGGGGTGGTCATAATTAATGGTGCTTAATCCTTAATTAAAGTAATTAAAGAATGATTAAAAGAAAAGGAAAATATATATTTAATATATATACAGGGGAATGATCAAATACAAACTAAAATTAAAATAGAAACTTAGAACTAATCTAAGCCATTAGATCTACCTAATCTAATGGTCCCCCCTAAATCACCCCACCCAACTACCTTGTACCCTTCCACACCCAATTTCAGTTTTTCACCTTCGTTTTTAATTTGATTTTTCCCGTCAAACCGTAAGTTTTTTTTAAAATCCGATTTCTACATCTCACAAAGATCGATTTGCATATCATATGTGTTATATTTCGAAGTAATTTTTTAAAAAAAATTATTTGGTTTCTAGTTTCTATTCTAAATTGGTTTCTATTGGAGTAGCCCCATATACATATATATATCAGCTGAGATTTGAATGAATACTAGCTTGTGCTTCCTTCCCACTTTCAAAGAAACACAACCTACTTGCCATGTCATCAATCCATGTGATACACTCCATCCACCATCTATTCCTTCTCAAATCTCAACCATTCATTCCACCCAACTTTCTCTATAAATAAACCCCCACCCCAAACCATTTTAACTAAGCTAAAGAGCCAAATACTTGCTGGGAAATTTTCAAGAAGTGCCTCTCTTCATCTCTTTCAAATTCTATACACACACTTCTTCTCAAAAACCTTCTCTCTGTTAAATATATACACATATACTTAATGTTTTTGATATCCAAGCTTAGCTTCACCCAACCAAGCTTGTTCCCACCAAGTGAACTCATCCACCACCACTTTCCGGCCTCCCGAATGTCACACCCCCAACTTAAATAGCGAAATAAATATAGCTATTACATCATTTTAATGAAGGATACACAACCAATCCAAGATCTTACAGTTTAGGGTTTGGAACAGCCCATCACTACCAGCTATTACATCTGATTACAAATACCGAATCCTCACAGCTATTATTACTTATTCTACCCGAGCTCGAACATAAGCATCAGCATCACAGGTCTTACGGGCAGTCTGCTTGAATCTAACCATAGCTGCTAGCTGTAATATCAGGGTAAAGCAAGAAGTGAGCCAAAAGCTCAACAAGTGCTAACAGTACAACGCAAAACATAAATCGAGATATACCTTTAGGAATGACAATGGAAATACATAATCAATGATAACAAGAGATAAAACTTATGTGAGTTGGCATCATTTTGCTTGCATCAAAACAATTTTAAAATCATTCTTAATCAAAATCATTTTATGACGCTACGGATTACAGCCGGTGATCAGCCGCGAAGTAATCCCGAACCTCGCTGGGTTCTAAAACATTATTGGGAATCCCTAGGCAACTTTTAAGCCTAATATAAGTGTGGAAAGGACTCGCGTCTCAGTCCAGATCCACCATTCAAAGAAAACATTTATCCCCCTTTGGGACTGAAAAATCCACATTTTAATCATTTTAAAAACTGATGCTGATTTATGACAAAATCTCTTTCGACTGTAATCATTTTTATCAAGGGATTATAGATCAACTTGAAACACTGGAAATATGACACTAAATCTCAGGGCCATGATCCACTAGACTTTACTATATTAGGGTAATTGAGAGGTTTCCATAAACAAGAGCTTTGACAAGGAAATTGAGCAAGGCTATTGGATAATATGAAAGAGTAATGCCAAACTAGGCTTAAAGCAATGGTTGTAGACAAGGTATAGGTATTAGAACATCAAGAAGATAAGCATCACTGGTTCCAATAGGATAGAGGTGTTAAAATATAAAGAAAGTGATCATCAGCTGAAGATATAACAGGGTATCAAGCTTTAGGGTAAGGATAGGGTTATCAAACAATCATGAATGAATTTAAGAAATGATTGGCTTTTAGGTATCAAGATAAAGTTTCTATCGAGGTTATTTCAAGAGTTGAATCAAAGCATCAGGGTGCAATATCAAGATTTCTCAGGGATCAATAGCATGATAATCAAAAGGATCAATAAAGTATTATAACAAATCTCTATTTTATCATGGCATTAAACTATCATGAAAGACTTTTGAACTACTTGCAATACGTACTCGAGGGTTCATGGCATCTCTATGTAACTCAAAGATAAACAAAAGATACGCTTGATTTAAATATATCAAAATGACTCAGGATAATTGCATCGATATATATATGAACTGTTTACAGTAAATACGAAGGTCAAGTTGAATCACTTGCCTTGAGATAGACTGGTCTGGTCTGACTGGTAGGAGCAACAACTGGAGCTTCACTCGACTTTTATGGCAAGTTTTCCCTCGTCTCGAGATCCTACATAAATAATAATAATCCTCATTATAATATATTCTTACCATCTTAACCTATTTACAACCCGAAATTAAACATGGATGGCACTTAGGCCTATACGCACTTAATTCATATCCACCATTATATTTTCAAATGTACACACGTAGCCACATAATCACATATCGTATATTAATACCAAATAACATCATATACACCATAATGCCACACTAGGCTTGGATGATCTCGACTCACCACTTAAGTCACTTGGTCGCTAACTAAACAAAGTCTTCAAATTTGGGCTTCCTAACTCAATGTGCCTTTCCTAAATTATCCAAAACCTATTGACCCTCACTTGTGCCTTTTGCTCTACTGACCTTATACTATCTTACAACTATGGTGGTCGACCTAATACTCACTTCTAAGTGTTCTAAAGCTATGTGATAAGTGAAAGTGCTCACTGGTGCAAATTTCAGAATGGTAACTAAGGTTTCTTGAGTGCATTAGACACTCTTAAACTACAATTTTTTCTTCAAAATTTTTACAGAAGACTCTCCTGACCTAAGGGCATCTCACAAGCTTGATGTGGCTCAAAGGCCTGGCTTGGGCCTTCTTGGGCCTAAGCTAAAAGTCCAAGGTTCCCCTGTTTTTCTGGGCAGAAAATGCCCTGACTTGAATTATCTTGTGACACATGGTTCTAGCTCATATCCTATGAACTATGGTTGGAAACACTTCTCTGACATACCCTCTAACTAAGGCCCAATTGGGCCTAATGAGGGCCTACCCATGACATGGCCAAATCTCCCTATTTCTAAGTTGCAACAAAACTGTCCCCTGCTGGACAGATTTTGTTATTCTACTTGTGCACCTAACCAAATGACATGCAAACCTCCAACCAACTCCTAAAACCTATTATATACTCCCCATACTAACTTCTGGTAGCTTGGGCCTCAAAGTGCACATCAATGACATGGTCAAAACTCACTCTAAACCTCAGGGTACTAAACTGATTTTTCTGCAGAAACTATAACTCTCATTTTTCCAAGGCTTTGACTTGACAAACCTATCTAACAACAACTCAAAACTTAAACAAAGACTTATACATGGTATTCTACTGAACTAACTCCCTTTTTCTCAAAATAACCTTGGTGAGATCATCCTTACCTAAGGTGCAACTATGGCAAAACAAAAGAGACTACTCTTTACAAATCACAAACCTTTATGCTCTTGAAGCAACAAGATATATATATTTTTTTATAATAGATAACCACGAATTATTACCATGCAATAAGAAGTATAAATCAATATTAATACATTATTCCTACTGAAATTAAGGCTCACTAACAACATGAATCTAAATGATCAAACTTCCAAAAAAAAATCAAAAGTGATTTACATGCATGCATGCTTTCGGATCTTTCAAGCCAAAGCAACATGATTTCTAAATAAATTTTTATCATAATTCAACATGCAAGCCTAACATGGATTACAACTAAATGATCAACTAGCATGCAAAAGGGTTTTATCAAGCTTTTACTATAAAATTCACGTTATCATCACAAAATACACAAAAATGTAACAAGGCAACAAAATACCATCCATTCGGCTCCTATCAAGTCATGGCCGAATGGATTAGGGTAAGAACAACATTTCATAAGTGTAACACTCTTATTTCTAGCCATTCTTGACCCTATGATACTATATCTCATGGTGAAAGCCTTAGATTCACAAGAATCAAGGAGGTTCACTTTGAGTTTAACAAAAACATCACCATGCAAGGTCAAAACATAGGTTTTTCACTCTAAACTTTTGAAATATATATAAGAATAACATATAGGGAGTAAAATTACTTGGATATAAGATGATTGTTTGAGTGAGAGTTGAAGAAAGAAGGGGATGGGGCTCGGTTTTGGTGGTTGCCGAGAGGGGAGGGGAAAAACCGAGAGGTGAGGGAGGAGGGAGGGAGAAGAGAGTGAAGTGGTGGGGTGAAGTGAGGTGATGATCACTTCTTGGACTTGTTTTTATGCATTGATTTGACTATAATGTGAGTGGGTTTGAGATTTTACAAGAGTAACCCTCCAATATAGTTAGGTAGATTTGCATGCAAGGGTAAAGGGGTAAATTGGTTAGCAAAATGTGAGTTAGTGGGGTTGAGAATGTCTTCTTTGCCCTTTGATTAAATAGAAGAGAGTTTGCATGCAAGGTTATTCATGTAATTTGATAAATATGACAACTAAAATTTATAATGATTTATTTTTATAAAATAAAATACAAGTTCAAAAATTATAAATTTTATACCATATATTAACTTGTATTTTTAGAGACTTTATAAAATCATTTTCAAAATTTGTGAACAAAATACCTTTTAAAAGAAGATTTTTCCAAAGCTTAGAATATTCCTTATAAATCAAAAATAAAGAAATTAAATAAACCCTTGCTTTGAAAAATCATATACTACCCAAAGCAAATTTATAATGCAGAAATTTTCACTCACACAAACGTACAATCATTGAATATATTTTCATTTGACTTAATATTATACCAAATTCACAAATAATATTACATAAAATGCCGGTCGTAACATCCTCTCCCCCTTAAGGGATTCTGTCCCCAGAATCTAAGAGAACAGATGAGGATACCGGGAACGCATATCAGACTCTAACTCCCAAGTCGACTCTTCGACCTTAGGGTTCCTCCAAAGTACTTTTACTAACTTTACTGACTTATTTCTAAGACTCTTTACTTGCAAGTCGAGTATTTTAACCGGTTGCTCCACAAATGACAGGTCTGCCTGAATTTCTACGGGTTCATATTCTATCACATGGCTAGTGTCAGGATTATATTTCTTAAGTAACGACACATGGAACACATTATGCACATGCCGATACTGAGGTGGTAAGGCCAACTCGTAGGCCACCTTTCCTACTTGACTCAAAATCTCAAAAGGACCTATGTATCTAGGTGCTAACTTTCCTTTCTTGCCATATCTCATCAACCCTTTCCTAGGTGACACCTTTAGCAACACAGCTTCGCCAATTTGGAATTGAACATCCTTACGCGCTGGATCCGCATACTTCCTCTGTCTATCTTGAGCAGCAAGCAACCTTTTCTGAATTAACTTGACTGAGTCATGCAACTGTTGTACCAATTCTGAGCCGAGAATTCTTCCTTCTCCTACTTCATCCCAACTTGTTGGTGATCTACATTTTCGCCCGTACAAAGCTTCATATGGTGGCATGCCGGTACTGGAATGATAGCTGTTGTTATATGAGAATTCAATCAATGGCAGGTGGTCGTCCCAACTTCCTGCAAAATCGATTGCACAACTGCGCAACATGTCTTCGATTGTTTGAATCGTCCTTTCGCTCTGACCATCAGTCTGCGGGTGATACGCCGTGCTCATATTCAACTTCGTGCCAAGACATTCCTGGAATTGCTTCCAGAATCTCGAGTTAAATCGGGGATCTCTGTCTGAAACTATTGATACGGGTACTCCATGCCTTAATACGATTTCGTGCACATACAGATGAACCAACTTGTCCAGTGACGACTTCTCATTTATTGGAAGGAAATGCGCCGACTTCGTAAGACGATCAATTATAACCCATATTGCGTCATGTCCGGATTTTGTTCGCGGTAGTCCTACTATAAAGTCCATAGCGATATTTTCCCATTTCCATTCTGGAATCTTCAGGGGCTGAATTAATCCGCTTGGTCGTTGATGTTCTGCCTTTACTTTCTGACAAGTATAGCACTTCGCAACCCATTCTGCCACGTCTCGCTTCATATTTGGCCACCAAAAGTTCTTCTTTAAGTCTTGATACATCTTGGTGCTTCCCGGGTGGATTGAAAATTTCGAATGGTGGGTTTCATGGAGGATCTTATTCTTTAATTCAGGTACATGAGGAATCCATATTCTGGATGAAAACCTTAGTATTCCTTGCTCATCCCTTTTAGTATTAATCTCTTCTCCAGATAACTGATTTTTCTCTTTTTCCATTACTTCCTCTTGACACTTCTTTATCTTTTCCATTAGTGTTGGCTGAAAGGTCATTGCACGACAAACTTCTTTGACTTTCCCATAAGCACAAAGTTCCAATTCCAATTTTCCGATTTCTTCAGATAACTCTTTTGATGTTATCATCATATTCAATCTCTCCTTCCGACTCAGCGCATCGGCCACTACGTTCGCCTTTCCAGGATGGTAATTTATCGAACAGTCATAGTCCTTGATCAATTCCAGCCATCTCCTCTGCCTCATATTGAGCTCTTTCTGAGTAAAAATGTACTTTAAACTCTTGTGATCCGTGTAGATTTCACACTTCTCTCCATAGAGATAGTGTCTCCAAATCTTGAGTGCGAACACTATGGCGGCTAGTTCCAAGTCATGCGTCGGATACTTTAACTCGTGTGGCTTCAACTGTCTTGACGCATATGCTATTACCTTACTGTGTTGCATCAACACACAACCCAAACCCTTATGTGAAGCGTCGCTGAATATTACAAAATTCCCTTGATCATCTGGAAGTACCAACACCGAAGCTGTTACCAACTTCTGTTTTAACTCTTGAAAGCTATTTTCACATTCTGCACTCCATTCAAACTTTTGATTCTTTCTAGTTAACTTGGTCAATGGCGTGGCGATCTTCGAGAAATCCTTGACGAATCTTCTATAGTATCCGGCCAATCCTAGAAAACTTCGCACTTCCGTAGGAGTCTTTGGCCTCTCCCAACTCATAACTGCCTCAATCTTCGCCGGATCCACTTTAACTCCCTCATTTCCAATAACATGCCCCAAAAATTGAACTTCCTTTAACCAAAACTCACATTTGGTAAACTTGGCATACAACTTCCCTTGTCGGAGTATCTCCAATGCTATCCAGAGGTGCTGCTTATGTTCTTCTTCCGACTTAGAATAAATAAGGATGTCATCAATAAATACCACGATAAATTTATCCAAATACTTCTTAAATACTCGATTCATCAGATCCATAAATGCGGCCGGAGCGTTGGTCAATCCAAACGGCATTACTAGGAATTCATAATGCCCATATCTGGTCCTAAATGCGGTCTTGGGAATATCTTCTTCCTTGATCTTTAATTGATGGTATCCCGATCTCAAATCAATCTTCGAAAAGCATTTTGCTCCCTTTAACTGATCAAAAAGGTCATCTATCCTTGGTAGCGGGTAGCGGTTCTTGATCGTTACTTTATTCAACTCCCGGTAATCTATGCATAGACGCATACTCCCATCTTTCTTCTTCACAAAGAGAACAGGTGCTCCCCATGGCGACGTACTTGGTCGTATCACTCCCTTATCCAATAATTCTTGTAGCTGGCTCGCCAACTCTTTCATTTCTGCTGGTGCCATCCTATACGGAGCCTTTGAAACTGGTTCCGTGCCTGGAGCAAGGTTGATCTCGAACTCAATTTGTCGATCTGGTGGTAAGCCTGGTAGTTTGTCGGGAAACACATCGGGGAACTCATTAACTACAGGAATATCTTCCATGCTGGGGCTGCCTCTCTCTGAATCCACTACATATGCTAGGAACGACTCACAACCTTTTCTAAGTAACTTCTTAGCCTGAATAATTGTAAGAAATAGTTGCTCTTGCCTCTGCCCCTTAAATACTACCTTCTCTCCACTCTTCGTCTTTAAATACACTCTCTTGGTCTTACAATTTATCTGAGCGCTATTCTCTCCTAACCAATCCATTCCTAAAATTATATCAAACTCTCCCAGCTTGAAGAGTATCAAGTCGGCTGAGAACTTATATCCCGAAATATCAATCTCACATTTTGGACAAAATTGATTCACATGAATCTTCTCTTGGTTCGCAATTACCACATTTACTACCTCACTCATAACCGTTTTATCACATTGGAGCTTATCAACAAAAGATTCTGATATGAAAGATCTTGTTGCTCCCGAATCAATCAATACTTTAGCTTTGACATTATTGAATAAAAGTGTACCTACTATCACCTCAGAATTCTGAACAGCATCTTTCATCTTTAGATCAAATGTCCTTGTTGTTGCTTGCGGGGTTGGTGCGGGTGGTGGAGGTAATGCCAATACCTCGGCTGGCACGCTTGCACTGGTACTTGCCACGTTCATCAGAGCTCTGACTGGTCCTGTTGCCTTACACTCCCTAGCCATGTGTCCAGTCTTCCCACACTTGTAACACGTAACTCCTGGCTTCGGCATCTTGCACTCGTTTGCCAAATGTCCCTTCTGATTGCACCTATAACAGGTCATACTCAGCTTATTGCATACTCCGGGGTGCCTTCTTCCACAGTGTTTGCATTCTGGCCTCTGGAACCTGTTTTCTCCAACTTGCCCTTGGCTTGCCTGATTGTTCCCTTTTGATTCTTGCCTTTTGCCCAAATTTCCCTTCCTTTGAAAATTTCCGCCCTTCTGGAAACCAATCCTCTTTACATTCCGATCTTGCGAACTTCCAGCTTCAGACTTTTCTCCATAAAATGGAACCTTCCTCTTCTTGTTATCCCTCTCTTTCCTTGACTGCATCCCATTATTCTCAATCAGAGCAGCTTTCTGTACTACTCCCACATAAGTTTCAAGCTCAAACATAGCCACCCTATCTCTGATCCAAGGCTCCAATCCTTGCTGAAATTTCTTTGCTTTTTCTTCCTCAGTGCTAGTATACTTTGTCACAAACCTTGACAACTCAGTGAACTTCTTCTCATATTCCAGTACAGTCATGTTCCCTTGCTTTAACTCAAGAAATTTTAGCTCCATCTGATTCTGCATGTACTTAGGGTAATACTTGTCCAGAAATAACTTCTTAAATCTCTCCCAAGAAACCTGCTGAGTGACTTCCATAGCTTTTACTGATTCCCACCAATAGATGACTTCTCCCTTCAAGAAGTAAGTGGCATACGGCGTCTTCTGATCGTCTCCTAACTGTACCAACTCAAAAGCCCTTTCCATCTCCTTGATCCATGTGTTTGCTATCACTGGATCAGTGGTATCATGAAATACAGGTGGATTCACATTCTGAAAAGCTTTGAAAGTGACAATTTGTCTAGGTGGTACTGGTGGTTCAGGTGGTTGGTGTGGCTCACGGTTATCTTGGTTTTCAATTCGTTGTTGAAGAGTTAGTTGTTGTTGAGCTATAGCATTGGTTTTCTGTTGCAAGGTTTCCAGTAGTCGAAGAATGTTTGGGTCTGTGGTGAAGGTGGTTGTTGGGTTCTTCTTTTTGGGAGGCATGATCCTGAAATAAGAGTTGTGTCATAACAGATATGAATGATAAAATGATTCGAGGGTATCGCATGGCATTCTCATTTACATATGGGGTCAAGTTTCCAAATTAAGCAGATATGATGATAAAAACATAAAATAACAGTTGAGAGCAAATGGAACAATAGCACATAATTATTGAAATTTTTAAAGGTCACAGTACATAGGATTGGGACATAGTCTGATTCTAGGAATAACAGGCTTATTTAAAGGAAAGACGGAAACAACTGGGGATTCCATAGAGTCTGATAGTACAACAACATGAAAAGTAAATGGAAAGAACTAAGGCTCCACTCCATCTGAACGGGGCTTGGTAGTCTTTTCCTCTCGAAGCGTCTTCACAATGCTCTGGAGCTCATCCGCCACCATCTGAATGACATACTGGCTGGTACGGTCCCGGTGTGCTGGCATCTCCTCAAGCTTAGTGTTGACATACTGAACCAAGGTCTCAAGTCTCGCAATCATCTGCTCCTTGGGCTTCCCTTCGTAGTTTCGGCTGTCCGGATACACGTTCTTCAGTCGGTCTATCAGTCGGTCGTACTTGCCCTGAAGCATGTCGAACTCGCGCCTCAACTCAGCATACACGGAGAAAACAATAGTGTCGTCCGACCCAGAGGATGACGAGGAATGCGCCCTTTGCTGACAACCAATAAGAGGAGTATTAATAATAATTTACTTAACCTACTCTCTCGCATAATATCTATAACCTACACACAAATCCTATAACCTATTTGGGCTGTCCAGGGACTCTAAACCGTAGTTCTGATACCAAAACCTGTCACACCCCCAACTTAAATAGCGAAATAAATATAGCTATTACATCATTTTAATGAAGGATACACAACCAATCCAAGATCTTACAGTTTAGGGTTTGGAACAGCCCATCACTACCAGCTATTACATCTGATTACAAATACCGAATCCTCACAGCTATTATTACTTATTCTACCTGAGCTCGAACATAAGCATCAGCATCACAGGTCTTACGGGCAGTCTGCTTGAATCTAACCATAGCTGCTAGCTGTAATATCAGGGTAAAGCAAGAAGTGAGCCAAAAGCTCAACAAGTGCTAACAGTACAACGCAAAACATAAATCGAGATATACCTTTAGGAATGACAATGGAAAGACATAATCAATGATAACGAGAGATAAAACTTATGTGAGTTTGCATCATTTTGCTTGCATCAAAACAATTTTAAAATCATTCTTAATCAAAATCATTTTATGACGCTACGGATTACAGCCGGTGATCAGCCGCGAAGTAATCCCGAACCTCGCTGGGTTCTAAAACATTATTGGGAATCCCTAGGCAACTTTTAAGCGTAATATAAGTGTGGAAAGGACTCGCGTCTCAGTCCAGATCCACCATTTAAAGAAAACATTTATCCCCCTTTGGGACTGAAAAATCCACATTTTAATCATTTTAAAAACTGATGCCGATTTATGACAAAATCTCTTTCGACTGTAATCATTTTTATCAAGGGATTATAGATCAACTTGAAACACTGGAAATATGACACTAAATCTCAGGGCCATGATCCACTAGACTTTACTATATTAGGGTAATTGAGAGGTTTCCATAAACAAGAGCTTTGACAAGGAAATTGAGCAAGGCTATTGGATAATATGAAAGAGTAATGCCAAACTAGGCTTAAAGCAATGGTTGTAGACAAGGTATAGGTATTAGAACATCAAGAAGATAAGCATCACTGGTTCCAATAGGATAGAGGTGTTAAAATATAAAGAAAGTGATCATCAGCTCAAGATATAACAGGGTATCAAGCTTTAGGGTAAGGATAGGGTTATCAAACAATCATGAATGAATTTAAGAAATGATTGGCTTTTAGGTATCAAGATAAAGTTTCTATCGAGGTTATTTCAAGAGTTGAATCAAAGCATCAGGGTGCAATATCAAGATTTCTCAGGGATCAATAGCATGATAATCAAAAGGATCAATAAAGTATTATAACAAATCTCTATTTTATCATGGCATTAAACTATCATGAAAGACTTCTGAACTACTTGCAATACGTACTCGAGGGTTCATGGCATCTCTATGTAACTCAAAGATAAACAAAAGATACGCTTGATTTAAATATATCAAAATGACTCAGGATAATTGCATCAATATATATATGAACTGTTTATAGTAAATACGAAGGTCAAGTTGAATCACTTGCCTTGAGATAGACTGGTCTGGTCTGACTGGTAGGAGCAACAACTGGAGCTTCACTCGACTTTTATGGCAAGTTTTCCCTCGTCTCGAGATCCTACATAAATAATAATAATCCTCATTATAATATATTCTTACCATCTTAACCTATTTACAACCCGAAATTAAACATGGATGGCACTTAGGCCTATACGCACTTAATTCATATCCACCATTATATTTTCAAATGTACACACGTAGCCACATAATCACATATCGTATATTAATACCAAATAACATCATATACACCATAATGCCACACTAGGCTTGGATGATCTCGACTCACCACTTAAGTCACTTGGTCGCTAACTAAACAAAGTCTTCAAATTTGGGCTTCCTAACTCAATGTGCCTTTCCTAAATTATCCAAAACCTATTGACCCTCACTTGTGCCTTTTGCTCTACTGACCTTATACTATCTTACAACTATGGTGGTCGACCTAATACTCACTTCTAAGTGTTCTAAAGCTATGTGATAAGTGAAAGTGCTCACTGGTGCAAATTTCAGAATGGTAACTAAGGTTTCTTGAGTGCATTAGACACTCTTAAACTACAAGTTTTTCTTCAAAATTTTTACACAAGACTCTCCTGACCTAAGGGCATCTCACAAGCTTGATGTGGCTCAAAGGCCTGGCTTGGGCCTTCTTGGGTCTAAGCTAAAAGTCCAAGGTTCCCCTGTTTTTCTGGGCAGAAAATGCCCTGACTTGAATTATCTTGTGACACATGGTTCTAGCTCATATCCTATGAACTATGGTTGGAAACACTTCTCTGACATACCCTCTAACTAAGGCCCAATTGGGCCTAATGAGGGCCTACCCATGACATGGCCAAATCTCCCTATTTCTAAGTTGCAACAAAACTGTCCCCTGCTGGACAGATTTTGTTATTCTACTTGTGCACCTAACCAAATGACATGCAAACCTCCAACCAACTCCTAAAACCTATTATATACTCCCCATACTAACTTCTGGTAGCTTGGGCCTCAAAGTGCACATCAATGACATGGTCAAAACTCACTCTAAACCTCAGGGTACTAAACTGATTTTTCTGCAGAAACTATAACTCTCATTTTTCCAAGGCTTTGACTTGACAAACCTATCTAACAACAACTCAAAACTTAAACAAAGACTTATACATGGTATTCTACTGAACTAACTCCCTTTTTCTCAAAATAACCTTGGTGAGATCATCCTTACCTAAGGTGCAACTATGGCAAAACAAAAGAGACTACTCTTTACAAATCACAAACCTTTATGCTCTTGAAGCAACAAGATATATATATTTTTTTATAATAGATAACCACGAATTATTACCATGCAATAAGAAGTATAAATCAATATTAATACATTATTCCTACTGAAATTAAGGCTCACTAACAACATGAATCTAAATGATCAAACTTCCAAAAAAAAATCAAAAGTGATTTACATGCATGCATGCTTTCGGATCTTTCAAGCCAAAGCAACATGATTTCCAAATAAATTTTTATCATAATTCAACATGCAAGCCTAACATGGATTACAACTAAATGATCAACTAGCATGCAAAAGGGTTTTATCAAGCTTTTACTATAAAATTCACGTTATCATCACAAAATACACAAAAATGTAACAAGGCAACAAAACACCATCCAATCGGCTCCTATCAAGTCATGGCCGAATGGATTAGGGTAAGAACAACATTTCATAAGTGTAACACTCTTATGTCTAGCCATTCTTGACCCTATGATACTATATCTCATGGTGAAAGCCTTAGATTCACAAGAATCAAGGAGGTTCACTTTGAGTTTAACAAAAACATCACCATGCAAGGTCAAAACATAGGTTTTTCACTCTAAACTTTTGAAATATATATAAGAATAACATATAGGGAGTAAAATTACTTGGATATAAGATGATTGTTTGAGTGAGAGTTGAAGAAAGAAGGGGATGGGGCTCGGTTTTGGTGGTTACCGAGAGGGGAGGGGAAAAACCGAGAGGTGAGGGAGGAGGGAGGGAGAAGAGAGTGAAGTGGTGGGGTGAAGTGAGGTGATGATCACTTCTTGGACTTGTTTTTATGCATTGATTTGACTATAATGTGAGTGGGTTTGAGATTTTACAAGAGTAACCCTCCAATATAGTTAGGTAGATTTGCATGCAAGGGTAAAGGGGTAAATTGGTTAGCAAAATGTGAGTTAGTGGGGTTGAGAATGTCTTCTTTGCCCTTTGATTAAATAGAAGAGAGTTTGCATGCAAGGTTATTCATGTAATTTGATAAATATGACAACTAAAATTTATAATGATTTATTTTTATAAAATAAAATACAAGTTCAAAAATTATAAAATTTATACCATAAATTAACTTGTATTTTTAGAGACTTTATAAAATCATTTTCAAAATTTGTGAACAAAATACCTTTTAAAAGAAGATTTTTCCAAAGCTTAGAATATTCCTTATAAATCAAAAATAAAGAAATTAAATAAACTCTTGCTTTGAAAAATCATATACTACCCAAAGCAAATTTATAATGCAGAAATTTTCACTCACACAAACGTACAATCATTGAATATATTTTCATTTGACTTAATATTATACCAAATTCACATAATATTACATAAAATGCCGGTCGTAACACCGAAGGGCTGCCCAAGTTCGTCCATAGTGCCAAAATCCGGCCGAACCTTTGGCGAATTTTTCCGGTGAATTTTTCCGGCAAACTTTTCCAACCGTTTTCCAAAAGTGGTGAGTTTTTAGCTTTTTCTTTGGTTTTCTTTATTTTGATCTTTGTACTTAATTTTTCTACTTCATCTCAAGATCTAATACAAGATCTCCTATAAAGAAGGTTCTCTAAGAAAAGAGAACGAAGATTCAAACTCGGAATTCGAATAAGTACTTGATCTTCAAACCAAAGCTCTAAACGAAGAAGATCTATAATATACAAGTACGTAAATCTCTAAATAACTCCTCACGAGTGAGATTTTATAAATCTCTAAATAACTCCTCACGAGTGAGATTTCATATTTGACATCGCGAGTTGGCCAATTACTTGCATTTTATTTATCTCGACCTTGACCAACATATTTTATGAATATAGTATAATTACGAAAGGTATCATTTTATAATCTCGCTAACATCTCTAGTGTTCCGAGAGATTATAAATCGATCAATAGTGATCTTCATAATTTTGTCAAATATAAGAGACGGATTAAATCACACGAGTTTTCCAATTACTCGCACTTCTATTATTTGGATCTTGGCCAACGGATAGTTCGTGTATATAGTCCAATTACGAAAGATATCGTATAATCCCCTTCTAGCACCTTAGTGTTCCTTGGGGTTTTTATTCGATATATATAAACTTCGTAATCTTCCGTCTAAGCTTCAAAGGTGGATTTAATCACACGAGTTGACCAATTACTTTGCATTTCATTTATCTCGATCTTGGTCAACGCAGAGTTCGTGTATATAGTATCATTATGAAAGGTATCACTTATAACCCCTTCTAGCACCTTCAGTGTTGTGGGGGATTATAAGTCGATCAATAGTAAACTTCGTAATCATCCACCTAAACTTCAAAAGCACAAATTCAAAGACAATTACTTGCAATCCTATTATTTGGACCTTGGATAAGAATCATAGAACCTATAAAGTTGCTTGAAGTTAAAAGTATACTTTGACCACATAATCGTTAAATCATAAGTATACTAAATCCATAAGCCTAAGAGCTTAAAAGGATAGGTACAATTCCGAGATTGTAACCAAAGTATTCTTCGATCCATAAATACATAATCGAAAGAAGAAGAATACAAAAGAAGTCATAAGCGATAGTGCTTATACATATATACAAGACTTCTTATTACTCCGATAAACATATATTTTACAAAGACGGAGTAATCATAAGTATACTTGACATATAAATATATATTCCGAGTTAAGTATACGTATTGAGCTTGAAGATCAAAGAAGTCATAATCTATATTGATTATACATATAAAGGACTTCTTATATTACTCCGATTAACATATAATCCATAGAGACGGAGTAATCAAAAGTATACTTGATATAACATTTTATATCTCAAGTCAAGTATACATATAGAGTATTAATATTATTATTTGAATATTATACTATCTTTTGGGCTAGTACCGTAACATACTAGTTCAACACATATTTTCTCTATACTTTGTATTTTCTGGATTGTCTTATTAGTTTTGCAGTGAGGTGAGGTGACGTGAGGTGATCTTCATTCTAAGACCCAAGTCTCATATGCACTAGCGGGGAGTTAGTCGTATTTGCACCGTGAAGAAGAGGAAAGACCCAAGACCGGATACTAAGATTCGAGACCGGTGAAAGCTAAGGAAGCCAAGTCCACACAAGGGTTCTACATCAACTTTGAAGAGATAGTAGGGAGTTATTGTCTAAGATAAGTTGTGTAGGAATTGCATTTATTTTGAGGTGGTGACCCTTGTGTTACGCACCAAAATAATTTTTTGTAAGGGTGTAAAGGCTTCTTCACCTACTAAAGGAGTGAGTTTATAATAAGGGAAAATCCTGAGTCCGGGAGAGGAGCACGGGGACTGGAGTAGGGGTGAGCGGATCTATTAGAGGTTGCACCATCGCGAACCAGGATAAAATTACCGTGTGGTATTTTCTTTCCTTGCACTTTATTTTCCGCACATATAAACTGCATAACCACTCGGTAAAATTTTAAAAAGGGATAAATTATTTTAAAACACCATAATAAACTTTAAATTTGTAATTAAGCTATTCAACCCCCCTTCTAGCTTAATATAGCCCTCATACGGGACCTAACAATATATAATCAGCAACTGTAAAAGAAAAATAAGAAGAGAATGAAAGCTTAGCGTAATGAAGCTTTCAATCACAGCCGAGTCACCAATCTCTCGAGAGGAAGAGGCTGTTCTTGAAGAGTTTATTGCCCTCACTTACTGTGTTCAGAGACTACAATAACCCTCCCAGGATAAAACAGCAACAACACACCGGTTCATAGCAACTCGATGTACAAACAGTGATCAGACCTGAGTCGCCAAAACCTATGTTAATCTGTATAATTTTGGAGGAGAGAAAAAAGAGAGGAAGATGATAGCTAGGGTTTTACGTATGTATATTTCAACATGTATTTCAAAACATTTTGTTCAGTATATATATTACATACCAAAACATAACTGAATATGTTATATTAATTAAAATAAATTTTGTGACCTAAATGCATTTAATGAATATTTCCAGAATCAGAACCAGCCCATCACCGATGGATAATGCTCAGTACACCGATGGATAATCCATACTTTATACACCGATGGATAATGTACACTTAGTACACCGATGGATAATGCACATTTAGTACCCCGACAGATAATGTACAATTAGTACACTGATGGATAATGCACACTTAGTACATCGGTGGATAATGCACACTTTGTACACCGGTGGATAATGTACACTTTGTACACCGGTGGATAATCAGTTCAGTTCATTTCACCAAATCCTGATATTCAGATTCAATATTCATATTAAAACAATATAATAAGTCAATAAATATTATAATTAAACATCAAGTAAAATTCCTCGCTTACTTAATCAATGTGGGACAAACCCACACAACCCTTTTCGAGCTACTAACTTCAACTCAATTTCTTTATGGATTACACTAAGAAAATGACTTAGATCCAAACGTGAAAGTTTAAGTCCTCATTACAAGGAATAACCTCCAACAATTAGATTTAGGAAATTACATTAAAAACATGTTTAAAATATGCCTCAAACTTTCCATTTTTCTAACAATCCCCTGACAAATCCATACAGAAATGCATATCAGATTTTATCATGACTTGCTTTTCAGAGTTGGTACCCTCCCGGGTTTGAACCCTCCTAAGTCCCCTACTTCGATGGCTACCGGATATAGATGGAATATTTCACCTTGAATCTTTATTCGTGAAGTGTAACCACACTCCATAGACGATGAAAAGTCAAAGGCTATGGTTAGACTACGGCTTTGAGACGTTATGGTCGTGTCTCGATCCTGTTCGTCGAATGCTTCGAGAAATAACCCTTTCCTCTAATTGCAACCGCACAATAAAATTCGCTTAGCTGGGCAACTCCTAAGATGTACTGCTAACATCTCGTCTTACGACTTGACCCCATTCAGAGTTATAAAACTCTTTCTATACTTGCAGTTTTAGTACCTTTTGAGGTTTTCAGGGGATAGACTCAGATATGTAAGTATCAGTCTATATATAGTAAAGGTACTACCGATTCATCCTTACAACTTGTTATTGCCACATTAAATACACTTCGAGGGATCTCCTCTCAGGTGTATTGGGTTCCCGCTGTGGATGAACCATGATGGGTTATCAGTCTCATCCCCAACCTCGACTTAAGGACCACAACATGCTCAAACCCCTTAGTCAAAGGATCAGCTATATTATCCTGAGTTCATATGTAGCAATACTCCTATCAAACACAAGACCCCTTATAGACTTAAGTCTAACTTAGATGTGTCTCTTTGTTTTAGCATTATACTTAACACTTCTGACTTTGTCGATAGTTGTACGGCTATCACAATGAACAGAATTGGCAGGAAGCGGTTGCTTACTACAGGTAACATACTCATGAGTCCATGTAACCATTCAGCCTCCGTCCTCGTGGCATCGAGTGCACACAACTCAGCCTCAATAGTAGACCGAGTAATCAAAGTCTGTCTAGAAGACTTCCAGGACACTGCTCCACCCGCAAGGGTAAACACATATCCAGTCACCCCATTGGAACCAGATTTCTTAGCTATCCAACTTGCATCACTGTACCCCTCGAGTAACCCCGGAAATCTCCGATAATGCAAGCCAAGAGAAATTGTTCCCTTGAGATATCTAGGAACTCTATCAAGTGCCTCCCAATGAGTCTTGTTCGGAAAACTTGTATATCTAGCTAACTTAGACACAGAATAAGAAATATCTGGTCTAGTCACATTAGCAAGATATTGCAAACTCCCAATAATCTGAGAATACCTTAAATGAGACACAGGAACACCTGAACTATTCTTGATAAGGCCAACTTTAGGATCGAATGGAGTACTAGCAATTCTACAATTTGAATAACCATACTTCTCAAGTATAGATTTCTCTATATAATGAGACTGTGACAAGGTTATTCCATCGGTTGACCGAGTCAACTTGATCCCAAGAATCACACTAGCTTCACCCATATCCTTCATCTCAAAGTGCCTTTTCAAAAAACTCTTTGTCTCCTTAATAATCTCAATATTGGTTCCAAACAATAAAATATCATCCACATATAGGTACACAATCACACATTCATTTTTCTCTAACCATATAGTAGACACACTTGTCATTTTCATTAACTAAAAACTCAAAGCCTAAAACAATTTCATCAAACTTCTTGTGCCAGTCTATAGGAGCTTGTTTTAGGCCATAAATGGATTTGACTAACTTACATACTTTCCTCTCATTATCGGAAGCAACAAATCCCTCAGGTTGATCCATATAAATCTCTTCTTCAATGTCACCATGAAGAAAAGTTATCTTTACATCCATCTGATGGATGATAAGATAATGTATGAAAGACAATACAATAAGCAATCTGTTTGTTGTCATTCTAGTAACAGGAGAGTATGCATCAAAATAGTCAATTCCTTCTCTTTGCCTAAAGCCCTTAGCAACTAACCTAGCCTTGTACTTATCTTGAGCCATCAGGGTTTAATTTCCTCTTAAAAATCCACTTACATCCAATACTAGAACACCCAGGAGGGAGATCGACTAACTCCCATGTTCCATTAGAAACAATAAAGTCCATCCCACTCTTCACAGCGCCTTTCCAGTACCTTGATTCCAAAGAATCCATGGCCTGACGGAAAGTTAAAGGTTCGTCCTCGACATTGTAAATGATGTAATCACTTCCAAAGTCCTTGACTAGTATTGCACGCTTACTCCTTCTAGGTTCCTCTCCTTCGTTAGGATTAGAGCTACTACTAGGATCCGTCCCACATTCGTCATCCTTTCCACATGATCGGGAATGGAACTCGATGTGCGAGTGGGATCATCATCAGAAGTACCTTGAGGTATACCAGTCTTCATAGGGAATACATCCTCAAAGAATATTGCATCACGAAACTCAACTATCGTATTGGCCACAATACCATCTATGTCAGATTTTAAGACTAAAATCTCATAGCAATTGTGGTTTCAAGATAGCCCAAAAAGACACAATCAACAGTTTTCGGTTCTAGTTTCTTTCTCTTGTATACAGGGACAAGCACCTTGGCTAGACACCCCCACACACGAAGATAATTCAAACTAGTTTTACGCTTTCTACATAATTCATAAGGTGTCTTGTCCATGTGTTTCAGAGGGACTCTGTTCAGAATATGGCACGCTGTATTCAGAGCCTCTCCCCACATGTACTTAGGCAACCCCGAATTAATCAGCATACTGTTAATCATATCTTTAAAAGTTCTGTTCTTTTGCTCTGCCACCCCATTAGACTCAGCTATGTATGGTGGAGTCAACTCATGAACTATACCATTGCTTGCGCAAAATTCATTAAACGAGGTACTTGTATACTCACCACCTCTATCTGATCTCAATCTTTTAAGTACTTTGTCAGTTTGTGTTTCAGCTTCATTTCTAAACATAATGAATTTATCTAGTGATTCATCTTTATGTTTAAGCAAATAAACATAAAAATATCTACTATAATCATCTATAAAGGTAATGAAATATCTATAATGATCCTTAGTCAACACACCACCAAATTCACATATGTCCATGTGTACTAAATCTAACAAGTCAGAATCCCTAACAATATTATGAAATGGTTTCCTTGTTTGTTTAGCAGTCACACATACTTGACATTTAGTTTTCTTATCAATGGAATGCTTTGGAATCATATTTTTTAGAGTACCAAAATTTAAATGACCAAGTCGTAAGTGCCACAAATCAGATGATTCTATACAATCAATAAAAGGTGCACCACTATCATTAATAAAACTGCCCAAAAAAGGCTCCACATTTATTAAAAATAAACCGTCAGAAAAGTACCCCTTGCCATAAAAAGTACCAGTATGTTTAATAACTACTTTATTACATTTCAGTGAAAGTTCAAGCCATTTTTAACTAAACAACTTCTACTAATAATATTTCTACGAATAGAGGGAATATGATGCACTCTAGTGAGAGATAGAATCCGTCCAGAAGCAAATTTCAGGTCCACGTTTCCTATTCCAAGCACTTGAGCAGCACTAGAATTCCCCATCGTCACTGTCACCCCATAAGTCTGTTGATAAGATACAAACAGAGTAATATCAGTACAAATATGCACATTAGCTCCAGTATCAATCAACCATTCATTAGATAGATAAGTGGAAAGTAGTTCAGGGTTGTAGTTAACATACCCGTCGTTGGCGTCAGAGGCAACAACCTCACCAACAACCATGTTAGCCACAGGCCCACTAGTGGTTGCAAGTCCAAGCACACTGTTTGCTTGAGCTACCACTCCAGCTTTCTTTGCTTTCTTCATAGGACAGTCTTTACTCCAATGACCAGCCTGTCCACAAAACCAACAAGATTTGTTTGCCTTTGGTTTTTAGCCTTATTCTTGCCATTTTTTGATTTAGTGTTATCCTTCTTACTGACAGATTTCCTTTTCTACCCAACAGTCACTACGTTCACCTTCGAACTACTACCATGTTCAACAGGCATCACATGTCCTTGTTTGGACTTGTGCTATTCCTGCACAGAGATGTCCATCATAAGGTTTGTCCATGTGATCTCTCCTTTCTATCTTTTCAGGGAGAGAGCAAACTCCTCTCAAGACTTAGGGAGCTTTTCAATCACAGCCATCACCTTAAACTTCTCAGGTAAGTCCATTCCAGACTCACCCAAAACATGCACCAACATCTCAAACTCATGTACTTGCTCAGTCATGGATTTGGTATCCACCAGCTTGTAAGAAACCTCGCCACAGAATACTTCTCAAGACCTTGAGAATCAGTATTATGGGTTTGGTCCAGCTTCTCCCACACCTGCTTTAGCACTATAGGCATCCGATGAATAAACATCAAACAAAGTGTTCGCTAAAGCAGCTAGAATGGCAACCCTAGCCACCCCATCTTTCTTAGCCCATAGCGCATAAACAGTCATAGTTTCAGGCTTTTCTTGATCCACAACAGGAAGATCATACTGTACCACCAACCATAGACCCTTAACAGTTAACCAGAGCTTCATCTTTTTCTGCCAGCGAGAAAAAGAAGCCCCCCACTGAATTTATCAGGCATGCCCGATAAATCAATATGTTGTGGAAATCTGTATGTGGTCCAATCTATGGTGGACGCAGTAACTACAGAACCAGAATCAACAACAACAGGAGTCTCACCAACAGGAGTATCAGTTTCGTTAACCATCTCGTTAAATAGCTATATAACAAATAAACTCTTCAAGATTGTTGGGAAATTAACAATAGTTAATTACTACTATACTAACACAATGAGGCAGTTATATAACTAATAACAAGAACAAGGCAATAGCACCAATAACGAAAACAAAACATGAAGATCGTAAATAATATATAATCAACAACTGTAAAAGAAAAATAAGAAGAGAAAGAAAGCTTAGCGTAATAAAACTTTCAATCACAGCTGAGTCACCAATCCCTCGAGAGGAAGAGGCTGTTTTTGAAGAGTTTATTGCCCTCACTTACTGTGTTCAGAGACTGCAATAACCCTCCCATGATAAAACAGCAACATCACATCGGTTCACAGCAACTCGATGTACAAACAGTGATCAGACCTCAGTCTCCAAAACCTATGCTAATTTGTATAATTTTGGAGGGGAGAAAAATAAAGAGGAAGATGATAGCTAGGGTTTTACGTATGTATATTTCAACACATATTTCAAAATATTTTATTCGGTATATATATTACATACCAAAACATAACTGAATATGTTATATTAATTAAAATAAATTTTCTGACTTAAATGCATTTAATGAATATTTCCAGAATCAGAAACAGCCCATCACTGATGGATAATGCTCAGTACACAGATGGATAATCCATACTTTGTACACCGACATATAATGTACACTTAGTACAGCGACGGATAATGCACACTTAGTACCCCGACGGATAATGTACAATTAGTACACCGACGGATAATGCACACTTAGTACACCGATGGATAATCCACACTTTGTACATCGATGGATAATCCACACTTTGTACACCGGTGGATAATCAGTTCAGTGCATTTCACCAAATCCTGATATTCAGATTCAATATTCATATTAAAATAATAGAGAGAATTGCATTTTGCACCCCTTATATTTGGCCAAAACTCAATTTTGTATACCTATTTTCATAAATTGCAGTTTGCATCCCCCTACTTTGAAATTCGCTTCAACATGCACCCTTTTTGCCTAATTTTTTAGCCCAAATTGTTGTCTCCGACAATATATCTCATCTTTTTTCTTCAATAATAGATTATATTTATTGTTGAAGACAATAATTTGGGCAAAAAAATTGACAAAATTTGGCAAAAAGGGTGCAACTTAAAGCGGATTTCAAAGTGGGGGGATGTAAACTGCAATTTATGAAAATAGGTATACAAAATTAATTTTTGGCTAAATAAAAGGGTGCAAAATGCAATTCTCTCAAAATAATATAATAAGTCAGTAAATATTATAATTAAACATTAAGTAAAATTCCTCGCTTACTTAATTAATGTGGGACAAACTCACACAACCATTTTCAAACTACTAACTTCAACTCAATATTCTTTATGGATTACACTAATAAAATGACTTAGATCCTAACATGAAAGTGTCCTAATTATAAGAAACAACCTCCAACAATTAGATTTAGGAAATTACATTAAAAATATGTCTAAAACATGCCTTAAACTTTCCATTTTTCTAACACGATGCACCTTTTGCCAAGAGACGCTAAGAACTAAGAACAAAAGCAAGGAGGACGACAATTCAATCAAATAAATTTTGGATCTAGATCAAGCTAAATAACCAGATAAGCGTAGAAGGGAAGGCTATGATTAGTCAGATACCTATAACATTTCAATGGGTCATGTTCCTTAGCAATCACTTGTTAGAAAACAGTTATCTAACACACTACTTCTTTATCGTTGGATCAACTTTTTAATGGTTAGGATTTAAAAAAGTAAATTTGGCCATCCGCTATAAATATACGCGGAGAAGATGTGTTCCGCTCAAAATATCCGCGGAAGACAAGAAAATCTAACTTTCTCCCCACATAACCAAACAGCTTCATCTAACAACAAAATTTATTGAATAATTTTAATTTTTAAGCACACTTTATAAATAAATATAAAAACTCTATTTTAAAACAATTAAAATAATAAGATAATATTATTTTTTTATGTGGATACTAAAATTTATTTTATATTAATTATAAAAGAAGTGTTACCATATTTAAATTTGTATTTTATTTTACATGTTTTATATTATTTATTAAATATCATTACTTTCTGTTTGTTTGTTATTTTTCAAATTTTCATTCAATTTAAATATTTTTTATCATGAATAGTGATATTAATAATATTAATATGAAAACACAAATATATAAATATATGTATCAAAAGAAACATGTTTTATAAATAAAATGAGTAAAAAATGATGACTAATAATTAATTAACACCAAAAGTTAAAAAAAAATTGGTTTTGTACCTGGAACTATTTGCTTTACTCTCCCTGTTGTTAAAAAGGAAATAAAGAAAAATAAAGTTAAAAAAATTATACTTTTGTATAAAAACAGCTAAAACCAAAAGATTTTTTGAACTGTTCGTGTTAACCCGATATTAGTTGTTATTCCCAGTGAACTAGCAATGAGATTTACATAAGGGGGGTTTAATGTAAATCTCTAGGCTATTGTGTTTTGATGAACAAGTGTGTGTGAATTGCTTTCAGATAATGCAGACAGATATATATTTAAACACAAATGTAAAGAACACAACAGATTTAAAAACTTTTCTGGTGGATTTGTTGTTCCACCAGAGATGTGTTATTTCAGAAAATCTGTGATTCAAAGAATTAAATCACAGCTGCGTCCTAGTACAAACTAGATGATTTTCTCTCTGGATTTTTCTAAACAGCTCTTGAAAATTCACATCTAATAACTAGCTGTTACTTGGTTTATATATCACCAAGTTTACAAGTGAAGACAAAACTGTAAAATACAAATAAAAGATTCTTCACATGTTTGTTCTTCATTTCTCTATCCAATGCAATTTAGGTTTAGCTATGAATCTTTGAATACTTCCTTGTTTGCACCAGAATGGAAATGCTGCATTTTCTTGATTCCTCCTAGAGGCTACCACATTCCAGTTTGTCTATGTCAACCTATGTGCCTCTGTCAGCTTATGAATTGTCACTATCAACTGCTATTGAACTAAGCATTCGTTGAAGCTTTCATCCGTTGATGTTTTATCCGTTAAAGCTTTATCCGTTGAAGCTTTATCCGTTGATGCATTTAGCAGTTGAAGCTTTATCCGTTGAAGCACTCATCCGTTGATGGATGTTATCCGTTGAAGCTTTAGAGACATCCGTTGAAGCTTTTTTTCTCATCCGTTGAAGGCCTTTAATATCAGTTGATACTACTTCACTTATACAAAATTACAAGGCATGAAATATTTACAATTAGCCCTCCTATTTGCATATCCACATGTAGTCAACATGACTGATAATTTCCCACAACATCTAAGAATTACAACTTAAATACAGAGAATGAAATGTGCTACAATACTAAACTTATTTCTAAGTAAAGCTACTCCTTCAACGGATAGCCAAAATGGTCTTATCCGTTGAGGCTACAAACACAAGATTTCTACTTAAGTATTTTGTTTAACTTATCATCAAACTGATACACATATTCCTAACAATCTCTCCCTATTTATGTCTACTAGAACTATAGGCATAAATTTGGGTTCAACTTGATGATAACAAAACACTTAACAAACATATGAACTGAAATAAAGTAGAAATACAAAAGTACTGCAGAAGTGTGTATACTGAGATAGAATTGAAGAATTACATTATTTCCAAGGGTTCTCCTTTAGTCTGAGCAGATTAATTTCTTTTCCTTTGATCCCTTATTTTCTTCCCTAGCCTCCTGTCATTCTCCTCTATTTGGAGTTGGAGTTGTCTGTAGAATTCAGCTTCATCTTCTTCATTGATGTCCAACTTAGATTGCATATCCTTGAGAGTTTCATTACTGGCAATCTTGAGCTGATCTTCAAGTCTGAAAAATCTTCAGACTCCTTTATTGTCTCTGAACTCCATCAACCAATGAGGTGATTTATGAATTATAATTCCTCTCTCTTGGATGAGTAATGTTCTAGGCAAGGCATTGGGCTCCCACCAAGTTTTCTTTATGCTGGCAATCTTGTTGAGAATCTCAGTTTTGGCAGTCCTGGTAAAGCCAGAATCCCTTTTTATGGCTGAGTAGACTCTAACCAAGGTAGAATAGCCTTCATTCAGAATCCTGTAGAGAGGCCAAGTCCTTTCCCCACTTCCTTTATATTTGAAAACTAGTCTTTCTGGAAGCTGTCTGTAGGCATCTATTCCCCTTACTTCCTCCAGCTCATCCAGATAGAGTTCAATGTCTGAAAATTCCTTTATGTCACAAATGTGAACATAATCATCCTTTGAGGCTTGTGGCTTAGGCTTAGGCTTCTGAGTAAATTTGATTGAGGTTAGAGGAGGTGTTGATTTGATTTTCCTTTTCTATTTCTTTGATGGTAGAGAAGTGGTTAAGAAGGTGGGCAATTTGATGGTGTCCCAATCAATTGGTTCTTCCTTAGGAATGATTGTTTCACCATGGATGTTTATGAAGGAATTAGGTACAATGGGTTCAGGAATAGAAGGTAGTGGTTTGGATTTTGATTGGGTTTCTTCAGTTTCATCTACCATCTTCCTTTTTGCATTGGCGTTCTTTCTGTTCCCTTTCTGCCATTCCTTTCTTTCCTTACTTCTTTCTTTCACATCATCACTAATCATGTCCCCCATACCTACATCTTCACTCTTGTCTTCAATTTCTTTCTTTTCTTCAGCTTGACTTGACTTTAGCTGTTTTTCAAGCTTTGCTTGTGCTCTTTTGTCAGCCTTTAGCTTTTTAGCTTCTTCCTTCAACCTTCTGGTTTCTTCCCTTTTGGATATTGAGAATTTGGGATGTCCTTGTATCACACAGATACTCTTTCCCTCTCTAAAGATAATGGCCATGTTCATCCTTTCAACCACATCCTTGGTCTCCTTGTGCTTCATGATATTACCACCCAAAACCTTGTCTTCATCAGGCTTTGGAAGAGGAAAATCCACTCCTTTCAACTGAGCAAGGCTTAGAGAGTTCTTTGTAGAGTCCTTATTGGATCTGTTGTTGGGCTTGAGAACCATAGGTTTCAGATTCTTGGAAGAAGTCTCTCCAACCTTATTCCTCCTTACTGGCTTGAGCTCCATAATGATTTGCTCCACCTTTGTGCTATGCTTCACAAATTATGATTTAGAAGTTGTAGAACCAAAGATTTGTTGCATCCTTTCATCAATTTTCTTCTTTTGCTCTTTGACTTTCATCTCTGCTGCTGCTATCTGGATTAGATCAATTCCATCAAGCTTTCCTTCGATTTGAAGAGTTGGAGAAGTAGTGATGGCAGGAACTAGTACTTTAGATATTTGAACTGTTGTTGATGGCTCTCCTTCCCCTTCCCTTTTATTCTCCCCCTTTTTGTTATCATCAAGGACAGGGGTCAAGCCTTGTGCTTTTGCCAGCTGCAATAGTAGATTTGTCTGAGATTGTTGATTTTGAAGAATGGTGACCACAGAGTCTTCAATGATTTGAACTCTGTTTTCCAACTTGGCCAGCCTCTTGTCAGCATCAGATTCCCTTCTCAATCTCAGCAACAAATCTTGCATAGTACCATAAGGCATAACTGAATCCAACTTGTCAGAATTGTAGGATTTCAGATCAGCAATATCCTTTTTGAGTTCATCCACACTTAAATTCTGTCTGATATGCTGCAACTGCAAGAGATGCAGAGAGTCTAGATGAGCTTGAAGAATAGCCTTTGTACCAGTATATGTAGCCTCCTGAAGGGCCTTTTGAATAGCCATTACTTGCTTGACCAAAGCTACACCAAACTGTCCTGGTGTAGATTTCTTTGTCCATGCCCATTCAGGTAAATCTGGAACAGAACTTGGGCCTGCATCTCCCCCTAAGTTCATGCTCCCATCCAAATAATTAGAGTCATCATCATTAGAATTTACTTCAAATTCTTCAGATGGCTCACCATCTTGAGAAGGCATCCTATTAACAACAGCTTTATCTCTTTGAAGAGATTCTGAAGTGTGCACTATGTTCAAAGTCTGCTCTGCCTCCACATTGCCCTGAGCAGCCAACAGTTGATAGGCTAAAACAGGATGAGTAAAAGTGTCAGCATCCAAGGAAATGTTATCAATTTCAGCTTTGTAATGTTGCTGAAATTGTCTTCCCTTTTCAGCATCATCCACAATCATTGACTCACTAGCAATGGCTAGATCCACCATTATTGCTTCTGTACCTGTTTTTCTCTCATTTTCTCTATATTCTTGCATCAGGGGCTCCCCCTGGCTCACACACACCCTCACACCCTCACCCTCACCTACTAAGTTGGCACTCCCCTCACTTACTTTTGCCATGCTGGAAGAAATAGCATGCATATTTTGACTCTCAACCTCTCATTTTGCCTGGGAGCAACCCAGCCTCTCACTCAAATTATCACTCCCTTCCCTCAATCCTAGAAGTGATTTTACAGTAACCATGTCTTCTACACTTCGAATTGATTCAGTTATATGTGTAGAGACCATCAACGGATAGGGAGTATCCGTTGAGGTGGGAACTGATGATATCAACAGATAACTGCTGTTAAGTTTATCCGTTGAAGAACAACCACTTGTCAACGGATGAGAGATATCCGTTGAAGAAGGAAAAGATGTAGATTTTGAAAGTGACATAATTGTTGAATCTGTGTGAATTGATTTTAAGTGAGGTGATACAGATTCTTCAACTAAGTCTGAAAAAATTGGCTGATGATCCAACAAATCATCTAACAGATGATGATCACCAGGATTTGAGTGGGGCTCATCGCTGAGTTTTAAAGAGGGAGAATCAGGAATTGATGTGAATATCATATCCACATCCAGAGATGGTGATGGAGAATTTGGTGATTGTTGTGTGTCTATTATGAGAGAATGGGGCTGTGACTCCACATTTGCTGGAGCCACATCAAGCTGAATTTGAGAAGGCAAAGATACAGGTGGATGTATCTGTGCAGTGTGTGCCCCCTGTGTGGAAACTTGGGTTTTAGCCTTCTTTCTTCTTGAAAAAGCTTTGACAGGTGAATGTATGGCTTTAGTGTCCTTCCCTCTTTTGTTCTGTGTCCCTGGTTGGGGACTATTTTCAATAGCTGCATCCTTTTGGGAGGATGCAACTAGGGATGTGTTTGACTCCTTTTGAACCACCACAGTCTTTTGAGAAACTGTGGCTTAGCTGGCTAGGCTACCACTCACCTCTCCCACCTTATCTTGGGGGGTTTCTTGATGTTCACCCCTCCCCTCACCACTCACACCCTGTTCACTTCCTTCAGGGTTTATGGTAGTTGTTACA
This sequence comes from Apium graveolens, assembly GCF_009905375.1. NCBI lineage: Eukaryota > Viridiplantae > Streptophyta > Magnoliopsida > Apiales > Apiaceae > Apium > Apium graveolens. The sequence goes on along the minus strand of NC_133651.1, from coordinate 221,997,766 downwards.
ACTGTTGTCTTTTGAGAGACAACAGAGGTGGTTTTCTTTGACTTGTGTTTTGGAATTTTAGTTTTGGTGGCTTTGGTAGGAATCTGTTGGGACAAAGATACAGATTCCATTGCCACACTAGAAGGCAAAGAAACAATGGGGGTGGAAGATGTAGGAGTTGCAGAAGTATTTACCTCACTTACCTGAGGTGCATGCATTATTAGTAAATATACCAATGGCACCTGGCTGTTGAGGTTAATTCTCAAAAGGTCTGCAAGGACCCTTTTCTCTTGTGCCCAGCATTTGAGTTTATAGCTCTCATTAGTTATGACCAAACCTTCAGCAACATGGTTAGCCAATAACATAAAGAATCTAGCATAGTAGATGTTATGAGGTCTATTAGCTTTGTTACCTAACCTGGAACCTAATTCTAGCATGACATAGTTGCTAAAATTAAAGTACCTATCAGAAACTATCATATAGAGCATATTAACAAGAGATGAAGTTATGGCATTAAAATTGCTAATCTTCCCAGAGAAAACCTTGATAAAGGCATCTTCAAGAAAACTCCATTCTTTCCTAAGGCCCTTTCTTCTAATGCTCCCTAAACTAGCAGAATCAAAAGAATAGCCTATGGAATCTAACATAGCAGATACATCATTATCAGTGTGTGGTGTCATGGCATTATTCTCAGGTAGCTTAAAACATGATTGTATATCATCACAGTTAATACAATAATCCTTACCTTTGAGAGAGAAAGCAATGGTCATATCTGTGGAGTTGAACTCTGCAGTTGTCCAAATCTCCTCAATTACCTCACAATAGATAGTTAGGGCTTCCAGCATTGCATAGCTTAGTTTGCAGTTCTTGATGAAGTCCATCATCTTGTGATAATCTGAATGGGCTTCATTCTTTTCCACCAAGGCTACGAAATTGTTCTTTTCATAAACAAAGCCAGACTGAGACATAATCTTGACTACTGGTGCCATTGTTGTGAGTAGAGGTTGCAGAGAAAAGATTGAGAGTTTTGGGAGAGAAAGAGAGTAAAAATTGCAAGAAAGCGTAAAGTGAAAATAAGAATTCAATGGGCTTTTATACTTTCTCGAATTAAAACGTAAATAAAATGATTAAATGATACTTTTAAATAAATTAAAACCGTTTGAAAATAAAGAAAACTGTAGAAATTCTGAAAACTGCCTTTAATACAAATAAATACAACAGTGTATATATGTATCAACGGTTAAGTAAACAAATCAACGGCTGTGACTCACTTAAAGTAACTGATGTGACACTTCAACGGATGAGGTAAATAGTTATCTGTTGAAGGTTAACACTGTTTTATCCGTTGAAGGATAAAATTATCAGAAATGTATTTGTCTTTCAACGGATGATGAACATCCGTTGATAGAACAATTTTGGCTTTCAACGGATAGGGAATATCCATTGATAGAATAATCTTTATTTAAAGCCAATTTTGTTCTTGCCACAAATTCATTTCAGGCTTCAAAGCAGATTAATGAGGATATGAATTTATGAATAATTAAGCATTCCTAGCTCACTTACTAATCTTGTGAATGTTGATTCATCAAGTGGCTTGGTAAATATGTTCATTTCATATTGGTTTAGCTCCTCTTGCATTGCTAAAATCCAATATGGATCCAATAGAGCTTCTTCCACTCTCTTAGGTTCCTCCTGTGATAGAAAGCTACTGTACATACATTCATCTTGAGTAGCCCTTCTAGTTTGCACTTTAGTTGAAGCATCACCAATGATTAGTTCAAAAGGGTGATTCTTGGTCCATTTCCTTTGAGGTGGTAGATTAGCTCTAGATGAGGTTGCCTCAGTATTGTCATGATGTGAGATAGAATGTTGATTGGTTGAAACTCCCCCTGAGTTGCTGATCCTTTGAAAGGAATTGGGAGTTCTATCAACTGATAAAGTGAAATGATTATCCGTTGACAGACTGTGATCAACGGATACTTCATTATAAACTTCAACGGATGATGCACTTTGTCTTTCAACGGATGCTGCATTGATTCTATCAACGGAAGTTGAATTATGACTTTCAACGGATGCAGCATTCTGTGCATTATCCAAAGGCAGATTTTGAATTCTTTTCGAGGTGCCTTCTCCATCATTCTCATCTTCACTATCATCACAATATATCTCAATGTTGTCAAATTTGAGTCCTTCATGATGTCCCTCATCTGTTAGTCCATCAATCTTTTTATCATCAAACACAACATGCACAGATTCCATGACAATGTTGTTTCTTAGATTGTAGACTCTATATGATTTTCCAGCAGAATAACCAACAAATATTCCTTCATCAGCCTTTGCATCAAACTTCCCTTTGTGATCAGGTTGATTCCTTAGAATGTAATATTTGCAACCAAAGACATGCAGAAAGTTTAGAGTTGGTTTTCTTCTCTTGAACAATTGATAGGGAGTCATGCCTTTTGCCTGATTAATTAGAGAAATATTCTGAGTGTAACATGCACAGTTAACAGCCTCAGCCCAAAAGTATGTTGGGAGTTTTGACTCTTCAAGCATTGTTCTTGCAGCTTCAATTAGTGATCTGTTCTTCCTTTCCACCACACCATTTTGTTGTGGGGTCCTTGGAGCTGAGAACTCATGCATGATCCCATTTTCTTCACAGAACAACTTCATGGTTGTATTCTTGAACTCAGTTCCACTGTCACTCCTGATATTCCTTACTTTGAAATCTGGATGATTGTTGACTTGCTTGATATGGTTGATGATGATTTCACTAGCTTCATCCTTTGATCCAAGGAAATAAACCCATGAAAACTTTGAGAAATCATCTACAATCACTAGGCAATATCTTTTCCTTGAAATTGACAATACATTGACTGGTCCAAAAAGATCCATGTGTAGCAGTTGTAATGGTTCATCAATTGCAGATTCAAGCTTCTTACTGAATGATGCTTTCTTTTGCTTTCCTTTCTGACAAGCATCACACAGTCCATCCCTTGTGAATTCCACTAGAGGAATTCCTCTAACTAAGTCCTTTTTGACTAGATCATTCATTGTCTTGAAATTCAAATGGGATAGCTTCGTGTGCCATAGCCAACTTTCATCTGGACTTGCTTTGCTGAGAAGACAAGTAATTGATTCTGAATCTGTAGAGTTGAAGTTAGCTAAGTACACATTCCCTTTTCTAACTCCGGTTAGAACCACTTTGTTGTCCTTCTTACTTGTGACAACACAGGCTTCAGAATTGAAGGAAACAGTATTCCCTCTGTCACATAGTTGACTGATACTCAATAGATTGTGTTTGAGACCATTAACTAATGCAACTTCATCAATGATGACATTTTCTTTTGAAATCAAGCCATATCCCATAGTGAACCCTTTGTTGTCATCTCCAAAGATTATGCTAGGGCCAGCTCTCTCCTTGAACTCTGTGAGCAGGGTGAAATCTCCTGTCATGTGTCTTGAACAACCACTGTCCAAGTACCATAGATTCCTTATTTTTCCCTGCACACAACAAAATCAATCAAGTTGATTTTGGTACCCAAGTTTCCTTGGGTCCAACCTTGTTAGTCTTTTTCCTAGACTTCATTCCTCCTGCATCTTTTGATTTAGGTAACTTTGGGTCAACCTTGATCTCAGATGTAGTTGGTTGAAGTGTAGGGTTAGTCACAGAATCATTTAGCACATTTGATTGAATTTGATAGGGCATGGATTGTGCAAACATATTATTCCACATAGGCATGTTGTATGGCATCTGAGGCATACTGAATGCAGTAAAATAAGGATTATTAACATATGGCATGTTTGCCAAATGTGCATGAGGGTTCTGATGAGACATAATAGGCATAGCATGCAGAGGTGACATAGACATGTTAGGCATGGAGGGAGTTAAAGGAATGGGAGTATTCTTAACAGATTTGCAGTTATCAGATAGATGATTAACACTTTTACAATGCACACAGCTTTTTGTAGGAGCATACTTGTCAGGTGTGTAATTGTTGTGTTTATTAATCCCTACCTTCCCATTTCTATTAGATTTTCTTTTAGTCTCCTTTTTATCCTCAACCAATTTAAGCCTATTTTTCAGTTGATCCAAAGTCATGTGTCCTATATTCACCTTACTGGCATCTTTGGATGTGCTAGCTCCTTCTTTGACAAAGTTCTTGAAAGTTGAACCATCCTTCTTATTGAGATTTTTCTTTTTAAAATCACCTGCCTGTTTTAATTGATGAGCCTTCAACGGATGCTCTTTTTCTTCCTTCAACGGATAACTTTCATCATCCGTTGATTCCACATCCGTTGACAATCCATCAATTAATTCTAACTCCTTTTTGTTTTTCTTCCAGGCATTGTCACAGAATGATTCAATTCCCTGAACCTTAATAATCTGAGGACTAACATCCCTAGATGTTTTCCTGGCCTTGATTACCTCTTGCTCACTTTCTAACTGTTTAGAAAGAATTTCTACTTTCTTAACAGCTTCTTCTAGTTCACCCTCAACAGTCAAGCATTTAATTTTAATCTTTTCAAGCTCAATAACCTGATTCTCTAACACAGCATTCCTATCACTTAAAAACAAATTATTATCTTTGATTCTTGTGTTTTCTTTAGCTAGTGATTTAAGGGAAACACGCAAATGATATAATTCATTGGACATTTCATTTATTGCTTCATTACATTCAATCTTAGAAAGTTGAGAGAGATCAGTAGTAATTACCTGGTTGCTTGATGAACTAGTTTCATTTTCATCAGAATTAGCCATCAGGGCTAGGTTGACATATTCCATATCATCACCTTCATTGGCTCCATCTGCTGCCCAATCCTCTTGAGTTAGAAAAGCTCTTTCCTTTTGTTTGAGCAAATCAAAATACTTCTTTTTGTAATCAACTTGCTCAAATTTCTTCTTATCAGAGGTTGGCTTCCTGCACTCATTTGCAAAGTGTCCACTAATGTCACAGTTATAACATTTGAACTTAGATTTGTCCATCATGTTTTTGTTTGGCTTGGTGAATTTTGTATTTTTCCTAAATTTTATCTTTGCAAACCTCTTGGACAGAAAGTCCAGATGTTCATCAACATCATCAGAGTCATCTTGACTGGAATTGTCTTCTGTTGGGAACCACGGACTTAGGGTGTTACTACGTTTTACGATAAAGATTACGAAAAGATGATTACCTTGCTAATGGTTGATTCCACGCTCTTCTATTGTATTCCCAAATTCTCTTGAGCGAAGTGTGGCCTCCGTCTTCTCAAGTTATCCTCTCTTCTTGCTCCTTGGTGGCTACAATATATTTTCACACAATTCCAAGCAAGAAGAGAATAAGAATATATATATAGGCTACAATAGGGACCATGGATTATTAGGTTGGGCCTTCTAATTACATCTTGAGCCTAGCCCAATGTAATTAAATATTAATTCAATCCACTAAAGAATTAATATTTGCACTACCTTTCCTAATACCGTAATTTAATTAATTCGGTTCCAATATTATTTGCTTATTAAATTCCCCATGTTTAAAATATCATATGTCCATTAATTAAATAAATTACAGATAATTTATTTAATTAATATCTTTTATCCTTCATCATCCACTCAACCTTTATTTAATTATGCCAGAATAAATTCCACCTGCAGGGTTTCACATAATTAAATCTTTTTGAGCTTTCAAGGGGACATCATTAACCCGAATATTATCAGGACATGGATTCCTTCAATAAATAATATCCACCATGTATATAATTCCATCACCCAAAATATAATGATATAATGATATAATTCAAAAGAATTATTTCATATATAAATCAAAGCATGTAAATAATATACACGTGTCAATTGCTATTTCCGGATTAAGAACCTAAGCATTAATAATAACATAGAATCTTAGTTCTCCTTCTTAATCAGTATTAAGGGAACAATTCTAAATTTGATCATGTTCAATATACACAAAGTATACTAGTATTATTTATTAGTCAATATAAACTAATCTAAATAATACTACAACCATACCAGTGGATTGTCCAACACCACCTGTGCTGTGAACCTTATTATATTATATAACCGTATTTAACAATCTAATATTCTGTATCCCATTTGATAATAGATTGTTCACAATATATAATATTAGACAACATGTAAACATTCAAATGATTCTCAAATAAACTGGCCAGAAATAAATGTACATACTTCAAATAAATATTTTCAGTATACACTAACATCTTCATCCTCAGCTACTTGCTCCTTTCCCTTGCTTGATTCTGATTTGCTTGTGCCAATTTTGAGACTTGGCATTGTCTTTTCCTCATTCCTGGTTTCAATCTTCTCATTGTCAGCTACAAGTGCAATTGATCCTCCTTTTCTCTTTCCCTTTTCCAACAGTTCATCTTGCTCCATCTCAAGTTCATATGTCTTCAAAATTCCATATAATCTTTCAAGTGTGAAGTCCTTATAATCTTGAGAATTTCTTAGAGAAACAGTCATAGGCTTCCATTCCTTTGGTAGAGACCTGAGAAATTTTAAATTGGAGTCCTTGACTTGGTACACTCTGCCATACAGCTTCAATCCATTCAACAGTTTCTGAAATTTGTTGAAGGTATCATTCAATGATTCTCCTTCTTCAAAATGAAAATATTCATACTGTTGAATGAGAAGCTGCATTTTGTTTTCTCTAACTTGCTCAGTACCTTCACAGATAAGTTGTACAGTATCCCAAATTTCCTTAGCAGTTTGGTTGTTAATGACATTGTCAAACATATCTTGATCTAGGCCATTAAACAAAATTTTCATGGCTTTCTTGTCCTTGTAAACCTCTTCAATATCTTCAACAGTCCATTCTGCTTTTGTCTTGGGAATAGACTGTCCAACAGCAACTGTTGCAGTAGCAGCTGTGGCCACCTTGTGAGGGATGTGAGGACCATTTTCAATGCAGTTGATGTAGCTTTCATCTTGAGAGAGAAGATGTAAATGCATCTTCACTTTCCAGTGATGATAGTTATCTCTTTCCAGGATTGGAATCTTTATACCAATATCCTTCTTACTCATGATGTTAGTGAAAGGAATATGTCCTAAGTCCAATCATGTATTAGGATTTAGGAATAACTTTTATGTAATCTGTTTTGATTTCATTGATATTAATAAAGACTTGTTTTGTTTTTATTATGGGCTTTATCTATTTAAGTGTTTAAATAAGATATACCATAGTTTAGAGTAAAGCTTTTTATGGATTATGATGAGATCATAATAGTGAGACCTAAAAAGATGATAACTCTAAACTTAAATAGTTCTTGGTCATAGGATTACTAACTGGTAATTAATAATCCGCAAAGATCGGTACATACTATGCTTGCTTCATTATGAAGGATGTCTGTTCTCATAGACATTTGTGTGGTGACACTATAGCTAATATGTAGGTGCTTATTATAGAATAAGTTTACTGAACATGACTCGCACAGCTGAACAACTGATGGAGTTCACTCACGTGTCAGCAGTTGTTCACATAGTGATAGTTGTACAAGTATCCTTAGACTTGAGGTTATCATAGTCATCTTGTGTACACTGAACTATGCTTTGGTTTAGTTCTTAGTCTCCAGGGACAATTATTAAGGCTCTTCTGGGTATAGGAATTTGTACACGAAGATAGTGTATGATCAATAAAGGATCTACCCCTTCCAGTGCAGGAAGCGAATGTTCAAGGCTGATCCACTTATGCTAGTTCAGGAATCTCTGGCCAGAGTGAATGAAATTAGAAAGGAGTTTCTAATTTGCATAGAACTAAGCATAGTAAATGGTAAGCAAGTGATTAAATTAGATAGGCTTGACACGAGATCCATGACTTGTATTTAATCGGGACATTGTAGGGTAGAAGGAGTTTATTGTATGGTAACTATTCACTGAATAGGTTCTTGGTATTCTAAGCAGTGAATTCATATTATCCGGATAGTCGCGATATGCTGAGAAGTATCCCTCACGATGTAGAATAAATATGATTAATTAATTAATCATATTTAATAAATTAGAGAATTTATATATAAATAATGATAAAATAGTTTTATTATTATTTATTTCTACTACCGACTTAATATTGAACCTACAGGGTCACACCATAAAAAGAGAATGATTTAAGGGTGGAGGAATTAATTAATAATGGCTAAATAATTATTTATTTGTGAAATAAATAATTAATTGGCAAATTTAATAATTGATTAAATGAGATTTAATTGATTATAAATTAATTAAGAAAAGTTCTTAATATTATTAATTAAAGGATTTAATTTTTGGAAATTAAATCAAGAGAGAGAATTATTTCTAAAGTGTTTAGAAAAAGGATTAATGATTAAAAGGTGTTTTAATTATTAATGAGAATAATAAATGGGATAATAATAATAATATTTATGGGAAAATTTCAGCTGAAAATTTTGCCTATAAATACACTATTATAGACCCTAATTTTATTCTAACCCGAAAATTCAAAAAGTTTGGAAAACCCAATTCTCTCCACCTTCTTCCTCCTCCTTAACATCGTTTTCTTGGTGGATACCGGTGGAGTGCTTCACACTTGAGGAGCAACTGCTAAGGATCTCTGATCGTTGTCTCCGAATTATTTTAAAAGGTTAGATTCGATCCCTCGAATTTTTATTCACGATTTATATGCTTTTATTTGGATTTTGTATGTGTAAAAGTGTTTTGCCATGCCCCGATGCGTTAAAAATCCAACAATGGTATCAGAGCATAGGTTGTATGCATATAGATCTGTGGTAAAATTTCAGAATTTTATGTGCTTGTATGAATTAATTATGATTTTTACAAGTTATATTATGGATTAATTTTGTCTGATGAGAAATCATTTCTCAGAATAATTTTGAATGTTGATCTGTGTTCTACAAGTGTTGTAGATCGTCTGGGTATTTTTTCATAATTTTATGATGTATAGATTTTTTATTATGAATTTTTGAAGTTCTTGTAATTAAATTCGTAATTAAATAAGTATAAATATATGTATATATAGTATATATATATATATATATGTTTGTATTGTCTTTGCATCTGCTGTGTTGGGACTTGGGACTGTTGTACTGATGCTGACAAAGAGACAGAGACAGCAGCACGGAGTTCGAGAGAGGTACGGCGGTTGCTGCAGAAAAAACAAAAAAAAATAGGGGTGTAACGCATTCCCGGAATGCGTTACACACCTGTGGCGCATTCACAGAATGCGTTACACCCTTTAATGGCTTAAAAGGGGTGTAACGCATCACCGGAATGCGTTACAGGGCTAGTAACGCGTTCCTGTAATGCGTTACAACCCGACTGTCCATATTAAAATTGATTTTCTGGGAGTTTCGTAACTCCGTTTTGGGCGTGCAATATACCGTTGGATTCGTTTTTCCGAGACGGATCTAATGGAGTGATCAATTTTAGTTTATATAAAAGTTTTGAACTGTTTATATTTCCATGAAGTGTTTTAAAGCTGTTTTTGACTGTTTTTATTTGCTTTTAAATGCTTCATGTGATACATAGAGATGTATAATGCTTAGACTAATGTGCTAGATGATGTAACATGCATACCTTGATGTTTATTCATGTTGATATATGTGATATATGCTTAGTTTATCATGCGATGATAGATTTAGGTGAACTTAAATGAACATAAGGCGTTTGTTAGACAACCTAGTATAGTGAAATTGTTTCATAACCTTAAGAATAATATTATGAATACAATCATGAGATTCTTGTGTTTGTGAAACACGTAATTGAATATGAATTTTCGATATGAGAGAAAGGATGATTCTGTCAACAACAGATTTCTATCTGTAAGAAAGGGTTATTAAGTGACGCCTCTTGACAATGCTCCACCCGATCTGGGAATCATCTGATTATTGATTATTGATTTGAAATATTTAATTTAAAAGGAAGAATTTCTTTATAATATGATTATGATTGTAACGTAATATAATCCCTCTAAAATTAAATAATATCAAGTAGTAATTGACCAATGATACAACGGGCTTGTGTCGGTCATAGCCTTCCAACATGGTAGAAAGTAGTTCTTATTTTTGAATCATTGTCGTTTCGTGCCACAGCCGAGGGCTTTGATTTCGAAATAAGAAATACTTTTCTATTACATAGAGATGTGTACATTGAATAAGAATCTAAAGGTCGTTACGTGCCACAGCTGTGGGCCTTTGGGGACTGATTCAATTGTACGGAATGTTGGGTTAGACTTGACTTAGAATATTGAGTTTGTCGTGCCACAGCCATGACTCAATTATTCAAGAGGCTAAAGTTTGATTAGGGAATAACATTAGATGTAATTGACAAGAGTTGTCTGCCTATTGAACATTACATGGCGTTTCGTGCCACAGCCGGGGTTGTGTAATGGAATGTAGGATCCCTATTCCCACTAGCATTATGAATGCTTAATTTTTCACGTAGGGGGTTGAATAAATTAGGTAAACTAGTGGGAGCCACTTATGAATAAAGACCCGATTCATATAGTGTTTTAAAATGAAATCGAATATTTGCTAAGTGTTGTTATGTGTTTATCATTTACAGATTTACAATATACATTATGTCTTCTGCACTATCACTCAGGAGCATACTGGATGCTCACAAATTGACTGGTCCTAATTATGCTGACTGGCTTCGAAACTTGAGAATTGTTCTCAGGATTGAGAGGCTGGAATACGTGATTGACTCACCTAAGCCTACTGAACCTGCTAGTGATGCACATAATGATGAACATGTTGTGTATCGTAAGTGGATAGATGATGCAAATATTGCTCAATGCATCATGCTAGCTTCCATGAACATTGAGCTACAGAAGCAACATGAGCATATGGATGCTCACACTATCCTCATGCATCTACAAGAGTTGTATGATATGGCAGGGAGGACAGCTCGATATGAGATATCGAAGGAGCTGTTCGGTTGTAGGATGTCTGAGGGATCATCTGTGAATGACCATGTACTTAAGATGATCAATTTGATTGAACGTCTTGGACAACTTGGTTTTGTCATAAATGGGGAGCTGAGCCAAGACCTGGTCTTGCAATCGCTTCCGAGTTCGTTCTCGCAGTTTGTTGTGAACTTTCACATGAATAAGTTGGATGTCAGCCTGCCTGAACTCCACAACATGTTGAAGACTGTGGAATCGAATGTTCCCCCTAAGAAGAGTTCTGTTCTTCTAATTGGTGAAGGTTCCAATCCTAAGAAAAGGAAGAGGAACCCTTCCAAGAAGAAGAAAGTAGGTGAGAAAACGCCGGTTCCACCAAAAGCTGAAGACCCCAAGAGCAAAGTTGTTTGCTTTCACTGTAACAAGGTGGGGCACTGGAAGAGGAACTGCAAGGTTTACCTTGCAGAATTGAAGAAGAAGAAGGGTAGTGAGACTACCGCTTCTGATTCAGGTATGTTCATGATAGAAGTGAATATGTCATTAAATCAAATTTCTACTTGGGTATTAGATACCGCCTGTGGTTCTCAAATCTGCAATTTGTTGCAGGGACCAAGGAGAAGTAGGACTCTTGAGGAAGAGGAGGTGATTCTACTGATGGAAAATGGAGCAAGAGTTGCTGCTGAAGATGTAGAATCATTTCATTTACATAGGCCTACGGGCAAGACTATTGTTTGAAATAATTGTTATTTTGTTCCCTCGATTGTGAGGAATATTATTCCCATGTTAGACTTGGCTGGATTTTCATTTATTATTGAGAATAATGAATGTTCTATTCTTAGAGATAATATTCTTTATGGACGTGGTGCTTTAAATAATGGTCTGTATATATGTGACATAATTTACTTCAGATTGAACAAACTAATAAAAGAAAAGGGATGATGAAAATCTCACTTCATTGTGGCACTGCAGTCTCCATTTAGTAGACATGGAGAGAGGGCTGCAGATTTGCTAGGAATGGTACACACAGTTGTATGTGGACCAATGTCTACGCAAGTCATGGGTGGATTTTCATACTTCATTACTTTCATAGATGATAGATCTAGATTCGGATATGTGTTTGATGAAACACAAGTCTGAAGCCTTTGAAAAGTTCAAAGAGTATAAGTATGAAGTGGAGAAACAAACCAAACATAGTATTATAATTCTTCGATTAGATCGAGGTGGTGAATACTTTAATGGAGTGTTTCTAGATTATCTCAAAGTAAATGGTATAATCTCCCAGTGGACTCCTCCAGATTGGTATCTGAAAGGAGAAATCGAACTTTGTTAGACATAGTTTGGTCCATGATGAGCTATGCAAATCTTCCAGTATTCCTATGGGGTTATGCATTGGAAACCTCAGCATATTTACTGAATAAGGTGCTTTCCAAATCTGTTCCTCAAACTTCGTATGAGATATGGAAAGAAAGGAAACCGAGTCTTAAACACGTTAAGATTTGGGGATGTCCAGCTTATGTCAAGTAAGTTGACCCAGATAAGCTGGAATATCAATCCGTAAAATATAGTTTTGTGGGATATCCTAAAGAGACTTTAGGGTATTACTATTACACTGATCATCTGGTGTTTGTCTCCAGACATGCTACCTTCTTGGAAAAGGAGTTTATCCTTGAAGGAAACAGTGGGAGCAAAATTGAACTTGATGAAGTTCAAGAAGCACAAACTACTACGGATCAAGTGGAAACACCTATTCTGACTGAACAACCTTTTGTGGAACAGCCCATTCATAGGTCAGGGAGAGTGTCTCGCCAACCTGAGAGGAAATATGGCCTTGTCATTGAGAATGACAATGATTTGTCGATCATTGATGATGACGACCCTGTGACCTATAATGAGGCTATGAGTAGTGTTGACTCAGAGAAATGGCATAGTGTCATGAAATCCGGAATGGAATCTATGTATACGGTATACAAAAGAATGATTAGAGCAAATGGCCAGGTGGAGACCTTTAAGGCCAGGCTTTTGGGAAAATGATTCAAACAAAGGTAATGGATTGACTTTAATGAAACCTTTTACCTGTAGCCCTGTTAAAATCAGTTCGGATTTTACTTGCGAATGCTGCTTACTACGACTATGTGATCTGGCAAATAGCCAGATGGTTTTCTTTCCAAGGGAAATGAAAACCTAGTGTGTAAGCTGCTGCGAACCATATGTGGTTAAAAGCAAGCTTCTCGAAAGATGGAACATTCGTTTTGATGAGACAATCAAAGAGTTTGATTTTATCAAAAAACGTAGATGAACCATGCGTCTACAAAAGGGTTAGTGGGAGCGCGGTAACATTTCTTGTATTGTATTGAATTAGAGTTGACACACATAACAACATAGCAGACCCACTCATAAAGCTACTTTATGAAAGTCACTTTGATCATCATAATGACATGATGGGTATTAGATACCAGAGTGATTGGCTTTAGTACAAGTGGGAGATTGAAAGGATTATGTCCTAAGTCCAATCATGTATTAGGATTTAGGAATAACTTTTATGTAATCTATTTTGATTTCATTGATATTAATAAAGACTTGTTTTGTTTTTATTACGGGCTTTATCTTTTTAAGTGTTTAAATAAGATATACCATAGTTTAGAGTAAAGCTTTTTATGGATTATGATGAGATCATAATAGTGAGACCTAAAAAGATGATAACTCTAAACTTAAATAGTTCCTGGTCATAGGATTACTAACTGGTAATTAATAATCCGCAAAGATCGGTACATACTATGCTTGCTTCATTATGAAGGATGTCTGTTCTCATAGACATTTGTGTGGTGACACTATAGCTAGTATGTAGGTGCTTATTATAGAATAAGTTCACTGAACATGACTCGTACAGCTGAACAACTGATGGAGTTCACTCACGTGTCAGCAGTTGTTCACATAGTGATAGTTGTACAAGTATCCTTAGACTTGAGGTCATCATAGTCATCTTGTGTACACTAAACTATGCTTTGGTTTAGTTCTTAGTCTCCAGGGACAATTATTAGGGCTCTTCTGGGTATAGGAATTTGTACACGAAGATAGTGTATGATCAATAAAGGATCTACCCCTTCCAGTGAAGGAAGCGAATGTTCAAGGCTGATCCACTTATGCTAGTTCAGGAATCTCTGGCCAGAGTGAATGAAATTAGAAAGGAGTTTCTAATTTGCATAGAACTAAGCATAGTAAATGGTAAGCAAGTGATTAAATTAGATAGGCTTGACACGAGATCCATGCCTTGTATTTAATCGGGACATTGTAGGGTAGAAGGAGTTTATTGTACGGTAACTATTCACTGAATAGGTTCTTGGTATTCTAATCAGTGAATTCATATCATCCGGATAGTCGTGATATGCTGAGAAGTATCCCTCACGATGTAGAATAAATGTGATTAATTAATTAATCATATTTAATAAATTAGAGAATTTATATATAAATAATGATAAAATAGTTTTATTATTATTTATTTCTACTACCGGCTTAATATTGAACCTACAGGGTCACACCATAAAAAGAGAATGATTTAAGGGTGGAGGAATTAATTAATAATGGCTAAATAATTATTTATTTGTGAAATAAATAATTAATTGGAAAATTTAATAATTGATTAAATGAGATTTAATTGATTATAAATTAATTAAGAAAAGTTCTTAATATTATTAATTAAAGGATTTAATTTTTGAAAATTAAATCAAGAGAGAGAATTATTTCTAAAGTGTTTAGAAAAAGGATTAATGATTAAAAGGTGTTTTAATTATTAATGAGAATAATAAATGGGATAATAATAATAATATTTATGGGAAAATTTCAGCTGAAAATTTTGCCTATAAATACACTATTATAGACCCTAATTTTATTCTAACCCGAAAACCCAAAAAAGTTTGGAAAACCCAATTCTCTCCACCTTATTCCTCCTCCTTAACATCGTTTTCTTGGTGGATACCGGTGGAGTGCTTCACACTTGAGGAGCAACTGCTAAGGATCTCTGATCGTTGTCTCCGAATTATTTTAAAAGGTTAGATTCGATCCCTCGAATTTTTATTTACGATTTATATGCTTTTATTTGGATTTTGTATGTGTAAAAGTGTTTTGCCATGCCCCGTTGCGTTAAAAATCCAACAGTTAGCGGAATAGATCTTTAAACTCTTTGTATGTTAAGAGCTAGCTCTGATACCAATTGTTATTCACAGTGAAATAACAATGAGATTTACAGAAGGGGGGTTGAATGTAAATCTCAAAACTTTTTCAAGTTTTGAGCAGTTTCTAGGCTATTGTGTTTTGATGAACAAGTGTGTATGAATTGCTTTCAGCTAATGCAGACATATATATATTCAAACACAAATGTAAAGAGCACAAAAGACTTAAAAACTTTTCTGGTGGATTTGTTGTTCCACCATAGATGTGTTATTTCAGAAAATCTGTGATTTAAAGAATTAAATCACAGTCGTGTCCTAGTACAAACTAGATGATTTTCTCTCTGGATTTTTCTAAACAGCTCTTGAAAATTCACATCTAATTACTAGCTGCTACTTGGTTTATATATCACCAAGTTTACAAGTGAAGCCAAAACTGTAAAATATAAATAAAAGATTCTTCACATGTTTCTACTTCATTTCTCTATCCAATGCAATTTAGGTTTAGCTATGAATCTTTGAATACTTCCTTGTTTGCACCAGAATGGAAATGCTACATTTTCTTGATTCCTCCTAGAGGCTGCTACATTCCAGTTTGTCTCTGTCAACCCATGTGCCTCTGTCAGCTTATGGATTGTCACTATCAACTGCTATTGAACTAAGCATCCGTTGAAGCTTTCATCCGTTGATGCTTTATCCGTTGAAGCTTTATCCGTTATAGCTTTATCCGTTGATGCATTTAGCAGTTGAAGCTGTATCCGTTGAAGCACTCATCCGTTGATGGATGTTATCCGTTGAAGCTTTAGAGACATCCGTTGAAGCTTTGTTTCTCATCCGTTGAAGGCCTTTAATATCAGTTGATACTACTTCACTTATACAAAATTACAAGGCATAAAATATTTACAATTAGCCCTCCTATTTGCATATCCACTAGTAGTCAACATGACTGATAATTTCCCACAACATCTAAGAATTACAACTTAAATACAGAGAATGAAATGTGCTACAATACTAAACTTATTTCTAAGTAAAGCTACTCCTTCAACGGATAGCCAAAATGGTCTTATCCGTTGAAACTACAAACACTAGATTTCTACTTAAGTGTTTTATTTAACTTATCATCAAACTGATACACATATTCCTAACATTAGTCATCATTCTTTTACTCATTTTATTCATAAAATATGTCTGTTTCGATAAAAATATGTTTATATTTGTGTATCGTGTTAATATTCTTAATGTTACTATTCATGATAAAAATCTTTGTTATTATTGAATGGTAAATTAATAATAACAAAATAAATCAAAATAAATGTAAATAAATAATAAAAATATATAAAATAAAATACAAATTTAAATATAGTTACACTTCTCTTATTATTATTATTATTGTAAAATAAAATTTAGTATTCATTTAAAATTATATAATAACGTAATTTTTAATTTAAAATAAATTTTTATATTCGTATAAAAAATTTAATGTAATTTTAGTTGTTTCAAAATAGAGTTTTTGAAATTTATTTGTAAAATTTGTTTAAAGAGTATAATTATTCAATAAATTTTGTTTCAGATGAAGGTAGTTAGAGCAAATGAGGTGTTTTCACCTTCGGCTAAGGAACCTATTTTTTTACTTTCTCTCTCGGCGGGCGGATAAACAAACTTTTCTTTAAAATCAGGACCGTTAAAAAATTAATCCAAGATAAGTAGTGTGTTAGATAACTAGTTTTTAACACGTGATTGTTAAGGAACAGGAACAGGGCCCCACTTCAATTAGTCAGATACGGATAACATTTCAAATGGAACCTACTGATAGCAAACTTCGGTGTGACATTCTTACAGAGATACTATTATGCTGTGACATTTCTTAACCTGATTCTCGCTATTACAGTTTAATTGTTGTGGAACTCTTTAATACTTGGTGTGTTAATAATCTAGACTTGACTAATTATTCGGTCGTTCTTAGAAGTTTGCCTTTTCGTTTTTGTTGGTTGCGTCTTTTAGTTCTTGTTTCGTAGCAGAGATACAAAGAAGAATAAATACAGCAGGCTGTAAAGAAATGAACATCTCCGTTGACTCATCTAGAAGGGGGTATATCTGAGTGGGATGCATTCTATGATGGTATTTTTTTTGGTGCACAATGAAAAGAAAAACCAAGCATGTTTAGGAGATCCACCCTTTATGTTTACAACTGAGCAATATAATCTTATTAATAGTAACTAATGGAATCACTATGTTTACAGTTTACCATTGAACTATGTTATAATCTGTCAATAATCACCAAGAGATCCCAGGTTCCCATATATGAATGTTCAGAGTATTTATCATCAATACAAACTATGGTAAGTTGAATCCTGAACATTTTTCAAACTCTAATCGTAGTATGGGTGCCGGTATTTGCCCTTTCCCAGAATTGTTTTTTGAAGTCTTTGTTTGTTAAGAAATATCCACAAAAATAAATGCATTAAAATTTCATATTTTATCCGACAATGTTGTGTTTTCCAGATGACAACGTTGGAAGTAGAATAGGATTCACAACTCGACTTGCAGACGTGCCTCTACAGGTTCAACCTGGCTGCTACCAGCATCATTTGTGTTTCTTAACTGACAAAGAAAGCTGGGATTTACTCCTGTACAAGGCGTTTCGCCATGAAAGTTGTCCATCATCGTTGATTAAGATTGGAAAGCAGGTAGCTAAAAATTGTCATGGACTACCACTTTTAATTGTAGTGGTAGCTGAAATTCTTGCAAATGACATGATACCAGACTACTGGAGTCAGGTGGCCCGAGATATGAGTTATATCGCCAGTAATGCCCCATAGCAGTAAATAGACACACTAGTATTGAGTTATAATCATTTGCCAGATCACCTGAAACCATGTTTACTCTACTTAGCAGCATTCCCGGAGGACTATGAAATACCAGTGTGGAAGTTAATTCTGTTATGGGTGGCTGAGGGGTTCATCAATATCCAAACAGTTGAAAACAATTTGGAGGAAGTAGCAGCACAATAGTTAAAAGAGATATTTACTGTGTGTACTCTTGAAGGTTGGTATAAGAAAGGCTAGGGAAATTAACATCTACAGTGACTTTGCATCTTCGAGGCAGTGCTTTTTTTCCTGTGTAAAAAGCATTTGTAGTAGTTTGTCTTCATCTTTGATCAGATTAGTGGAAACCATCCTTGGGTCATAAGTCCAAGAGAAACTTCACTTCTACCAAATCAATATCTCTGGAGAAATGCCATTTGTAGCTGATCACTCTCCTCGGAGACATGGTAGTTTATGTATATAATTATACGTTGCTTCATTCAATTCAACTAGCTCCTAAATCCGTGCAAGGCATGAGCCATTCTTATCTATTAATTTTTAAATATTTTAATATTTATTAAATATATATTTTACAAATATTTATAGCTGAAAAATATAAATATATTTATAAAAAATATGTAAGAACGTATAATATTCAAAGTGATTGTAGTATAAAGCAAATCATTATTTTAATTTTCTTTATCGAATATTTTACTTTTTAAAATAAATGATTTGAATTAATTACGCAATAAAAATTGATCCAAATCATTGAAGTAGAGCATGATTATTATTAATGATGGTAGCTAAACATTTCATACCGAGATGTTTTTAGTTTTTAACAGTAATGAAAATTTTAAAATTATCGTGAAATGGACGATGGTCATTATGTGCGTTGTTTTAAGAGTTTTTTTTTATCTTCTCACCATGTTCAAATATCAGCGGTATTAATTACTCCCCCTATGCAATTCATGGGCATACTCGACGTCATATATTATATGCTTACGGGGTATAGATTGATTCTAAATTATTTATTCATAAATATGATTTTATATTCATAATTTTTAACTAATTATCGATTCATAGGAAATGATCCTCCGCTCTTATTACAAGATCGTAAATGGATATACATATATTTTGTTAAAGAGAAAAATCTTCTTCTTTAAATATTTTCATCTCAAATCTATTTTTTTACGACCTCCTTCCATATATGACTAAAAAAGTACTGAGTTATTTGTGTACTGGCCTATCCCCTTGCCATTTTTGTAACACCCCCAGATCCGGGGTCGGGGATCCGGGTCGTCACGAGTTCCATTTCCCTTAATAACACCCAATCTTAATAATTACTCAACTACTCTGTACTGTGACCCCACAATAAACACACACACCACACGTTATAGTCTCAGAGATGAACATCCAAAAATAACCACAAGTCATTTTATTCCACAATTATCTGCCAATACACCTTAAAAGGTTTTCTGAATAAATTTACATTTCTTTGCCATTATTACAATTCATAAATATAAATAAATCTGGTACATCAAAAGTTGAAAGCCTAGCCTATTGGTAGTTCCTACCTCAGCTACGGCGGCATCAATGCTTCTAGAAAACTGCGGAACGTCTCCTAATCGCTTGCGAATCGGGAGCTTGGTTCTGTTCATCTTTTCTATCTGTTGTTGTGTGATGAAAGAAGAAAGCAAGGGTGAGCAGCAAGCCCACCAAAATAATATGTATAATGATTAATAGTATATGAGCCTACTCATAATACTCATGAAAGTCTTGGTCAAAAGAAATGAACCAAGTTTGATATCTTAATGCGATGAAGTCGCAAAATATTCAGTATATATACATATATACTTTTCAAAATATTGGAAGTCCTCTTCCATGCATAATACACACAGAGTTCCAGTGTATAACTGTATAAAAATACCGTTGCAAGGTGATCTCATATATCTAACCTTGTCTCAACGTTTTTTCTGAAAATCTTTGTCATGCATAAGATAATCATTTACTAGATATAAGTTTAAAAAAATGAAGTTACAAGATACTCCAATATACTTTATATCCACATACTACTTGAACTACCACCGTTCAAGTTATAATCAGTTTCAAAGTTCATCACATAGATGAGACTACAAGATAAGATTTGAATAGATTCAATCTTTGAAATATTATTGAATGAAATAAAGTTATGAGATACTTTATTTAGTCCCGATATATATATATCCACATATATATATCCCTTAAACATTTCCTGGAACCTCTGTTATGTAAAGTATGAACAGAGTTTGAAACATCCAATGAATTTTGGAAAGGAAAAGAATTTTGGCATAAACCAGATATCTTGCTGATCAGGCAAAGATACCAATAAGTAACCTTTTCTACTAGTAGATGGATGAATCCCCCACCGGTCATCACCCTGGCCACATAAGGACCTTGTGCTGGACCGCCACCCGGCCTCTTACGCGTTGATGGACTGCCACCCAGCCACTTACACTTTGATAGACCGTACCCCGGCCTGTCGCTTATGCCGACTCAATTAGATGGGCTTACTTCCCGAATATTGGGCAAGTAATCAATTCATTTACCAAAACTGCAACCTCGTTGCGAATATAAAATACACCACAGAGCCGGATTCCCCAGGTTTTGAGCGAGTATTTAAATCCCCTTAAAAAGGAAGATCTTAAATATAAAAATGAGTTTTGGGATCCGCTCTGACTTTTAAAAATCATTTTGAAGACTCGAAAACATTTTAAAGAGTGTTTGGAGTAAAGCTGATTTAATGAAGTAAATCAGTCCCCAGAATATTTAGAAAATGACTGAATATTATTATTTAAATAATATTCCCATAAAGAATAATCTTTATAAAAATAATTGAAGTAGAAGTATTAAAACTTATACTTGAAACGAGTATTAAATAACCAAAGATATACTTATATGAAAGTATTATCTTTATTTGAATAATCAAAAATAAGTTTGATTATTAACACCTTATTCTTTAATAAAATAAAGAATATATCTCAGCAAATAATCGGAGTCATAGATCCTCAAATGAATATTCAAATAATATTCATTAAATAATATAAACTGAGTCATAAGCCTTCGAATGAATATTCAAATAATATTCAATAAATAATATAAAAGAGTCATAAGCCCTCGAATGAATATTCAAATAATATTCAAATAAATAAATAAAATGAGTCATACGCCTTCGAATAATATTCGAAATAATTTTCAATAATAAAATAAAGTTAAAGTTATCGAATAAACCTTATTCGATTAATAGTTTGGAAAACTATAACCATATATATATATATAAATATATATATATATATATATATATCCATATCCATATATACAAAATCTACTCGGGATCCTCGACTCCCGGTTTTAGAAAATATTTTCACCTTTGGGTCCCTATACTAAGGGTATATGCAAGTTACCGCTATCCTCTAGCATAGGTATTATCAACTGAACCAACAGATATATATGGCAAGAATACGAAACAGGCATGCATATATATACCATATCAGCATGCTTCAATATATCGCAACATTTGCTAATTAACCAACATGCATCTATCACAAGATAATGCATATGCATATATACATCACAACAACAGTATAACGGGTAGAAAACTTGCCTGAGCGACTTGGGGTGATAAAAGGCTCGGGATGAGTCTGGTAACCTATAAACAACAAGTAAGTTGGAATTAAACCAAAATCACTTGTAAATCTATACTTTAACTAACTTAGACTCTAACACTTGTTTTGCGCTCACTGATTCGCTTAAGTCACTCGGGTACCCTCGGCTCCACCATTTTTAATAATTTAACCTTTACGAGTTTTAAAGCGATTCCTTCGCGAGTGTCTTACCAACTGCCTAACACACTTACCATAAATGTTTCATACATTAATTAACCCTTTTTGGTCTTTAACCTATGTTTCAAAGTAAGGCGAGGGGAAAAGTTTCGTTCGCGAAACGCCGTTACTTGAAACGGTCGTTTCTCCTAAACCGTGCATCGGAATCGAACGAACTACATACCAAAACGAAGCTCGTAACATGAGCTATCTAAACATGGCAGTGGTCATAATCTAGCAGGGGGTTCTCGGGTCCTAATGTTATGCACAAAAACAGTCCAAAGAAAATCGGACGTTACGACGGCTATGTTTACGCGATTACCAATGTTTAAACTACTCCAATTAACCACCAACCAACTCATAACCATCAATACAACAAAACTTCACCTAAACCATACCACATCAGTCCATAATCTCCAAGGTTTTCAACTCAAACAACCACAATCAAGACCTATGAACTATAATCAAGCTTCAATTACCAAAACACTTCCAAATCAAACCAAACTACTAATAATCACAATCCATGCTTCTCATTTCACAACACCAACCATTAAACTTACTAACAAATAAAGTAAAGGCTAGGGTTTGAAGTTTATACCTTCCTTGGGAGGTGTTAAGTTGCTAGGAAGCCTTAGGGAGCCTCCTACAAGCTTGATCTTTCCAAAGAAATCAAGAACACAAAGTTAGGCTTTGAAGTTTCTAAAAGTCCAATTTAAAGAACTGTAAAAATGAGGGTCTTACCATGATTATTTGGACGAGACTTGTGAACAAGAGTTGTAGGCCATCTCAATACCTTTCCAATGAGCTATAGAACACAATATTTGAGTGAGAAATGAAGTAGATACAGCAGTTTTAGTGTTCTGGTTCTGTTTTGGCCGAGAGCATGAAGAACAATGCCTTGGTTTCTTTTTGATTTTGATGAAAAATGATTTGCTTGGCTTGGTTGGTTTGATTTTTGTGTTTGTTTTAGTAAATTACCTAGTTGCCCTTGATTTTATGTGGTTAAAAAGCCACCACATCTCCTTCCTTCCCATGTCATGCTTGTGTCATCCTCATGATGTCATCCTCCCCTCCTTGTCCTCTTTCTATTGGTTGGATGACATCATCCCCACTAATCCCCTTGATTAACTTCCTAATCATTTGCCTAATGACCGCTGATCTGTTATACGGTTCGCTTAACTTTCGTTTTCGTTTATCGTTTGAGGGATCATACCCGGGATCTTATTACTTAGGTTCCCTTAACCTTTCTCAATATATTATATTTCTTTTATGATCCTCTCCTATAATCCTTTAATTTAAATCCTTTTTATCCTGTTACCTTTTTCTCAAATCTTTCCGTATCT
The DNA here is from genome assembly GCF_009905375.1 of Apium graveolens. Taxonomy (NCBI): domain Eukaryota; kingdom Viridiplantae; phylum Streptophyta; class Magnoliopsida; order Apiales; family Apiaceae; genus Apium; species Apium graveolens. The sequence continues at coordinate 221,974,737 of NC_133651.1, read as the reverse complement.
AGTGTATTTCCGGGAAAAATCAAAGTGTTCGGATTTGGATTCTGACGATCTTTACATACACTTATATCCATATAAAGTACTAATAAAATCTCAGAATATCCATATCAGAACCCCTACATAGTGTGGCATGAAAAGTTTTCTCATTCAGCAAAAACACTATTCATAAGGGTTTCAAAAATTTCCCAAAAATTGGGGTTATTACAGTCTCCCCTCCTTAAAAGGATTCCGTCCCGGAATCAGATAGAAAGTGAATAGGGATACTCTCTTAGCATTGCACTTTCTAACTCTCGAGTAAATTTTCCCACATTGTGGTTCTACCATCAAACTCTTACTAGTTTGATAACCCTTCTCCTAAGCACTCGTTCCTTTTTACTCTATACCCTTCCTGGTTGCTCCATATAGGTTACGTCTGGTTGCATGTCTATGCGCTCATATGCCCTATTTGTCTGGCATCCGAATTACACTTCCTTAACATTGATACGTGGAACACGTTATGAACTTGCTACAGGTTCGGGGGTAGGGCTAGCTCATATGCTAACTTCCCAAACGTCTTAATATATCCAAGGGTCCAACAAATTGTAGACTTAGCTTTCCTTTCTTTCCGAACCTCATCAATCCTTTTCAAGGGTTTCCAAGGGGATACCTATAACATTACTAGGCCCCCTATTTCATACTCTTTATCCTTTTTTTGAGTCAAATCAGCATACCTCTTATGTCCATCTTGGGTTACTACCAGCCGTCCTCTGATTAGATCTATTATATCCCTGGTCCTTTGGACTACTGCGGGTCCGAGCATCTTGCGCTCTACAACTTCATCCTAACATAAGGGAGATCGACATTATCTTCCCTCAAGGATCTCATAAGGTGACACCTCGATAATGACATATGATCTATTGTCGTGATATAACTAAATCCGCGTTAAGTGATCATTCCAAATTATTTCAAGTCTATTGCACAGACTCTCATTATAGCGTTTAGCATTAGAGCTTTTGCTTCTCAATACCCATTCTTTTCCAGTTCGTAATCGCTACTACCTTCCGTTCCTAATATTATACTGGTTATACTTTTGCTCGTTAGCGTTCTATAACCTTTAATAACCACGTCAACCTTAGTATCACGAATGTGTTCCCATTCCGCATACTACCACCACTTTATTACTCCTTTTTCAGTTGTTTCTATTTTCCAAAATTTGATCAATCAAATAGAAGTAAAGGAATTGTTGAGAGATCACTATGATCATGAACACTTGTTATATTGCATAGTTAGTACAGAAGGTGGCCAGCCTTTAGTACTTGACAAGCAATTAAATAATAGATGGTATCCTACTAGGCTTCTATCACACAGATAGATAGTCATTCGGCAATACCTCCCCTTCTGGAAGGGTTGTTCTTCTCAGATTACATGAAATGAAAAGAAGAGAAAAGAACGAACTGAAGAGAATTGTATATTCATAAAAAAAATTTTATTGCCATAAAATATCTGGCTTGGAATCTACCTCTGAACTATAGAGGTTTGTCATAGAAGAACAAAACATATATGTATTTATATCAACATCAAGTATTATAGCATCGCATTTCACGTGCCTAAATATTTTCGCTATCCCATCCATCATTCTATGGACCCATGCTCTTCCTCGAGCTTATACACAATTACCTTTGAAACTCCCTCGACATCGAAAATCAAATCTGGGATCTCATTCTAGACATCATCGTTACTTGAATTCTATGCTTGTACCGCAACCTTCCTCGTATAATAATACGACTCTCTATTGATAAGAAAGAATAATAATTCACTAGGTAGATACTCTACTTAATTAGTCTATCAATGATAACTTATACACTACCACGACCCGATTAGTGGTACTCAATCTCAACACCCATTCCAATACAACTCTCACGGTTTGTAATCAGCTCATTACTCGCAGAATCATTGCTGCCTTACTATGGTCCACCACTGACCTACTGTCGTCATCACTTCCATGAAGTCTTAA